>NW_028278169.1:5000-305000 GCF_059751315.1 Micrasema longulum | reverse complement strand
CAGTGGTAAAGTGGAGACTTAAACCAACTAACGACAGGTCAATATCATAAACCCTGTATATGGCTAGACGTCCATACTTCCTTCTTTTAAATTATCTGCATCTTTGTTGTAATATTTAAACTATGGCACATTATACGGAAGCTTTTGCAATAATTACTATTAGCGTCATATTAATTTTGATTACCTACTGATTTTTAAGCAAGCGATTCGTGAAAAAAATAATTAAATACTTATTTTGTCACTCAAAAGCTCAACTAACACTGTTTATAAATGTTTGTAAATACTAAGCATAGTCAGAAATAGGAATAAAAACCAGAGGGAAAAAAACAGGTAAGATTGTAACATTGTAAATTTGTTTGATTATCATAAATATTTTTTAAGCTGGCGCGTTAAGTTTACTAAAACCGGGTTCCATAACTGGCCAAGTCAAAGTTATGCTTGTGTGTGTGTGGTTTATTGTTTGTTTGCAGAGTCAATGAAGGATTATAATCTTTAGTAAAAAAAGACTTTTTAAACTTTTTAGATTCTCACAAATCCAATGAATGAGTGATATTTCATTAGTATAATTATAGATCGATACAATGATGAAGCAGGTGTTAAGGTTGAATTGTAATGCACAATTATGCAGATGTGGATAAGAGAGAAGAAAATATTAAGGTAAAAGTAAAGCAATTTTCCTCAAAACCTGTTTGTTGACATAGCACTCGGATTCAAATGGATTTTATGAAAAAATATAAAGAAATCGACCATACCGTAAACTCTTTTGTAAATGATTCGTAGTTGTCAACATATTTTGCTATCAAAGATGGACATTATTCAGCATTACTGGCTTGTCGAATTATGGCCATGACTTTGTGGTAGATAGAAACAACTTTTTTATAGGATGGATTGAAGAATAATCGTTGATTGCATTCCAGAGAGTGACTCGAATAGAAAGTTCCTAATTAAGAATCGATCCAGAAATTTTACAGCTAACCGTTTATCGCGCGATTAATGGAAATGGTATCCTGCAATATGTTTTTTCTTGAACAATATATTTTTAACAGAGGTAAGAGATATTCCTTTTTTAAAAATACCTAAAACCATAACAAAAATCAACGAAACTAACTTTTAGAAATATTTTAAATTAATGTAGTTATAACCTATCCGCCATCAAACATGTTGATTGTGTATAAATATACATTACGATAAATAATACAGTTATGTGTGTGAAACATTATATCTTAGTCTTAACATAAGGAGTGACCGTTTTTTCCTCATTTAGGTAAAACAAAATGGTAAAGGTTGTATGTCATTCGAAAGAAAATTTTCTGTTAGATACTCTGTTTGCTTTTACGTTGCATGTATGATTTTATTTGATTATAAGCCAAATATAATGTCAAGTGGACGAAAGTGAGTCTTTTGGACACCCCTTCTGTCCGCGTTCAATCGAAGGAATAAATTTGCCAAAGCTGTTTGCGATATTTCGCAAAGTACGGTTAAAGGTGCCATGAAAGGACAGCTCGTCGATGATTTTTGCGTTTCATAGACGGTAATTTCGACCTGAAAAGCATTAAGCGTTCCGGACGACCAGTGAACTTCGATGGGGATTTATGCAGTAAAATATAGTTTGTTTAAGTATGTAAATATTAGTGAAGATAATTTAAATGCTAGGAAACAATATGTGAGTATCAATTATAAGAGCGGTAGAATCAATGTTTGAGAAATTCGCAAATTAATTACGAATAAAAGATAATATGTGTATTTCCGTCTAGAGAACATTAACGTGGGGTCAGTTTGCGGGTTCAACGATGCCATTATTCGAACCGGATTATTGAAAATATCCCTTGAGACCTCTTGCATAGAGCCCACATTTGCAGGATTGCGGCTGATAGCTGCAACAAGTCGTTGCACTCGACGCCTAATTAATATCCATAAATTGTGTCCGCGTCTGGAGAGGGATAAAGAAAGCATTATGCGGGTGAAATCCCAAAGAAAGGGACAAAGGCGTAAGTGATAAATCCTGTCATTTAATCTTAAATAACGTCAATTGAGAGAATTATGAGAGCCGGTACAGTAACAGTCCTATCCCTGAAAGTCTACGTCATGCGGAAGAAATTAACTTAAAAAAGAGTTATTCCTAACAAAGGCTTTTCAATTTAAATACACACTTTGTTCCATTCTTTACACGCTGTATATAGCAATTTTTAAGCTGAAGTTAATCCCATTTCAAATATTTATATTTTCTTCGCCGCCTTTTTGTGATATTGGATACACATGAATTTCAATTGACACAAAATCCTCCTTTTAAAAAATGATTGCTATTGAAATTATTAAGCAAAGTCAAAACCTCCTAAAAAACAAGAAAAATCACTCTCTGGTCTCCAAAGCTCGTTTCTAAATATTTTTAAGTATGTTCAAATGTTTGTAGACCAATACTAAAATTTCATACTCTTAGAATTTTATCATCAAAACTTCACCATCAATGTGAAAGGACGCATGTTTCAACTAGATACATGTATAGATCTGCTGAATATTGTGTAGACTAAAATTGCAAACATTAAGCAGAATGGTAAATGTTACAGTGTATAAAGTTATCACTTACCTAAACTAACCAACGATAGATCATAAACCCTGTAAATGTCTATATTTTCGCATTTCATAATAATTTATTTATTTCGGTTAAGATATCTATAAAAAAAGTTAATTCCCTATAATTTGTATAAGGGCTCCAAATCAATAACCTCTTTGCAAATTTTTAGATGACAAAAAATTATGTAAATATTATTATTCTTATGATGAAGATACTAAAAAAAATCATGCTACTATGGGCACTTGCAAAACTTGCATTAATTGCAACACCAGGTGCCAGGTCTACCAAAGCAGCAACGCAACACGTCATCAACAGCTACAAACTAAATTCTGACTCTGTTCGTCCAGCGTTGGTTTCGGTTGTCCCAACACATCATAGTCAACGACTTTCAACATGAACGTAAGTTAAATTGATATATCACGGTTAGGTTCAGCCAGTATTGTCGTCATTCATTTAATTGTATTTTTCCTTTATTATAATTAATTAAATTAATAAGAAACTCCACATAAATATTTAAGTGAAATCGTCCATTAATACACGCTCATCCTATGCAACAAAACATCCGGGTAAGTCGAAATTCCATATAATCATAATTTAAAGAAAAATGTTTGACTACACTACCATCCACCTGAAGTAAATGTATTTTAGAATCCACAGCTGTTTTAAGATTTAAATCAAAACCATTTTTTGCAGAATGAGACATTAGAATCTCTCTGAATTAATAAATTATACGGTTAAAGTAATATGCAAATGGGGGAGCAAAAGATATAAATTTTGCTATTACACAAGAATTCAGAGTAATGCATAAATTGGATGTATCCGGAATGTCTTATGTGTATTGTCATTAAACATTTTACACCTACTCGTTCAATCAAACTTCAAATGATAAAACACGATAGCACACTAGCCAATTTAACAAATCACAACAATTGAAAGCATTGAAATAGAACGATTTCGAATATTAGGTTTGTAAAGAATAAACAGACATAAAATTTCTAATTATCATTATACTTATCTTAATTTAAGTTATATTCCGTCAAATCCCCTTAAAAGCCTATACTTATTATTAATATTTATTGACTTAAATTTCATTTTTGCTTCAAATCTTTGATATTATTCTGTACCCTAAAGGATAAACCACGGTAGTCACATTGAACGAAACGTTCAGGAAACAAGATTTTACGACTGTGCGATTTCCAAAACATCATAGCATTTGAGCCAAATGAGATCATTTCAATATGTAAAGAACTTTCGATGTAAAATAATGATTATTTTGATAATTAAAGTGACTACCGGTGTTTCTTGCATTAAAACAAAGTGGACTTTAGATTTTTACTTCAACTTAAAAAAGGATTTTTATGACGAAAGTGGACTTTTACAAATATAAAATAGCGTATTGTGATAATTTCTGCTTTTTTTATTTTAAAATTTCAAAAAGTGTATTCCCGTGTTTTATCCTCTAAGGTTCAGATATTTATGATCTATACAGTTTTGGCACTAAATAAGACTATTAAATTTTTTCATTATTTATAAGACAATTTTACCGTTGTTTCATAATAATAATAAGTATATTATATTTATGTCCATTGGAAATCATTTGAATGATTCTTAGCATTAAAACTAATAACATATTTTACAATGCCAAAACAAAAGGGTGAGTCAATTGAACCCATTACGTAATTTAAGTTACAAAAACAGAACAAGCATTTTTGGTCAGAATAACATTTGCATGTGTTTTACAGGACATAAGGCACGTAAATCATGTAGGCGACGTTCAAAGGAGATATTAAAGTATCCTCATTCTACCACGTAGGCGTAGGTACATGCTAATCTGTAAAATTCATGATATCCTAAGTTATTTTAAGAATATGAATCAAAGAAAGTAATCCACGAATGGTATTTTTATTTACACAACGGTTGAACGGATAGCAGATAGCCAAGTCAAAATTAAACCAACCGAACCGTTTGAAATTAAATTAAGTGAGACGACCTCAAACCCCAGATGTTGAACTAAAACTAATGACAAAAACATCTTGTCATCTTCGTCTAAGTAAACGGCACTTACCGATTCTTAGACCAAGAGTCAATAACTTAAATAACAAAACCAGACTTTGGTGTTGAAACAACAATAGAAGCATCTTTTAGTTAATCGGTCGAGTGTCCGAAAGATATATGAAACCGGCAGCAAAAAAGCTGAGGGACAAAAGGGTAAGGCAGGTGTTAGAAAAAGGTAGGGTCTTTTATGAATTTACAACTTTTCTGGAAATCGACAGATTGTCTGCCAAAAAGTAATTTAATATAGGTACTGTGAAATTGACTGCCTCCTTGAGTTTAACAAGGAGTAAATCACATCCTCACGGACTAATAAAAGGCTTCCGGCGACCCCTACCGGCTCAATAAAGTTCTGTTTAACTACTCGTATGATCGTATGTTAAATAATTTAATCAGATAATGTATGTACTGTTCAGAAAACGTTTACAAAATATAATACAATATGTTCGTTGCACCGGAAACTATTTCAAATTTAATTTATTCTCTACTTTCTCTTGTTTCTTCCTCAAAATTTGTTTTTGTATTCGTGCATTTTTTCGTATTGACTATTTTTTACAAAAATAGCCACTTTAAAACTCACTAGCTAATTAATTTACCGATCAAAAATATAAATTTCTAATGCGTTTAGCGTAGCGCTGCAAAGTGCAAAAAACATTTATTTACCGAGGAATTAGGTGTTGAGAAAACTGTTATTTGCTTTGAGTGTGATATGAAGGAATTGTGAAATAAAAAAACGATTTACATATGAACCTAAGTGTATGAAATCAATTGCATATTTACTGTTCATAATTCAAGTAGAATAAATTATTGTTTAGTAAGCGAACAAAATTACATTACATATTTTGAAATTCAAGATGGCCTTCAAAACCAAGATAGCAAAAAGTAATCTTTTACGCTTCACTTATTTTATCTTTCGCTTCTTAATTATTCTCTTCCTAGAAACATCTGGTGCCATTACGTATAGACCAGGTATAATTACCGCGAGTATTACAGGTGTAATTTTTCAATTTGCAAATCACCCCATCAAACGCAGTGTGCACGGTAATGGTCAACAGCATAGTAGCTGAGTGGTAACGGGATCCGAAGGCTGACCGACAGCCCGTCTGTTCGAGTCTCAGCCCGTCAAAATCATATTACAGAAAATAAGTTTCCCTCTCAAAATTACCACCGAAACATAAGCAATGAATGGATTCTTTGGCTGGGTTAATTTTATGAATCGGAAAAGAAATAAAACAAAGACATATGTGTGTACCTAAATATGATCAACGTAATGGAGTTTTGGGTAAGCTTGAGTTTTTTAATAAAAGGTTTAAAAAAACATGAAAAAACATTGTAGAGATGTAAGAATAGCATCTTTGCGGCAAAGACGATACAAGCGTATTTCACGACACTGCTATTTTTAAAATGATAACTTGTTTGATAAAAATCCAGTTACTCGCCAGACCAATAATTATTGCAGTGCGTTTTACGATTTGATTGGTTCATAAACATCAATGATCATCAATCATCACTCACAGCAATATATTACATATAATAACGTCATCGCATCATGTAATGTCTCCATGTATAAACTATCTGCTATCTTATGTGTACAAATGCGAAACGGGAGAAAAATGTGAAAGATTTTTCCGGAATTAAAAACCGGCCTTTCTGGCTTGCAAGTCCATCTAAGACTCATGTGTAATAGAGAAATGTCGTCAGCTTAGATGACTTCTATACTAGTATGTATCATTACCATGTTCTTCTGACTTTCTATGTGAGAATAGCACTTTATACGAACTACACTAAAACCGCAGAATAAATCAGTCCATGTTAATAATTGTTTATAATATCATGTAGTCGGCAAGGTTAGGTAGGGACTCCGGTTTTAAAATTGTATTTAAAAAAATGGGCTTTGTAATTCAATTCGATATTTGTGATCTTACCGGGAATCGATCCCGAAGTTCTCGTGCGAGATGCCATTATTGCAGAGGATTGCACTGCGGGGTGCCCTTCTGTATAAATTATCCCCTTTCTTTTCGTAAATCAACAAAATATCAACGTAATAATGACCATTTGAATTTGTAAAAATGTAAAGTCAAATATGGGGGCAAAGAATTAAGAATAGTCCAGAAGAAGCGTAGAATCATGTTTGAATACATTGGACTGTGTCCAATAATTCCCCCACTATGTCTCACTTTTTCTGCGCGCAATTTTAATGCCGCCGCGTAATGTTGCACGATGGGAAAAACATATAATTATAGCACAAATGTAAGGTAAAAAAAAAGCGATCTGTAAATTTCTCTAAAATTTTTTTGTGCACGCGGAAATATTGATTGACACAACAGAGTAGATAAGTAAAGGGTCATTTAAGAGTAATTGAATTAATGAACTTTAAACTTAAAATATAAAACAAATTTTATTTTACATAAAACTGATTTTTTTATATCATGTTAAATAATATTTGATGTTTTAAAGATAATGTCGGTCAAATTTCCACGATAGACTTGTTTAATCCGAGATCCAATTTTCATTAGTTCTCTCATTAGATGAGCAACGGTAAAAACATTTACTACCCTGGCAACACTAACGAAATGTTCATTTTGTTTCTTCGACAATCTGACAGATGGAAAAATAATTCAATTTTTAAGTAATGCATTTGTTCCATACACATTCATTACTATTTACACATGAAATGTGATGGCATCCTGGTTCTTTAAGATCCTAGCAGTATTTCTACACTTAAAAAGGACACAACACGGCATAGTTGAATTCAAATCAGGAGTTGCGTACTGAGCGACGTCTACAAAGAAACTAATGGGTCAAAACGTAAACCTACTTATTTATGAGTAGTTTAGTCGCCTTCTGTTTGATGTGCGTATGCTGTTTCTGGACTATTCTTAATTCTATGTATGGGGGGGTATTAGAAGCAAACTTTTCATTGAAGGAGTTTCTGAGATATTTGCGAAAAACTTTGATAAAAGAATTGTGAGGTTTCTAATTATTCTTCACCAACTCAATGGAGAATGCTCAAAGTTTGCGGTATAATTGAAATCTGTTTTTGCAAAATTTATATACGGTTTTTGAATTACGCTATTATTTAAGTGGGTAGGTTTTTATGTATAGTTTATTTTGGTATCAATAAGTAATTTTCCGTTTTTGGTGGAGATTTCTAGGACCCTCATACATATATATTATATTATGAATAAGAATCAAAAAATTTTAAAATTAGTTAATTTAATTTTTACTTAAATTAGTTTGTAAAAGACAAAAAAAAAATCGAATGACTTGAAAATTTGTATTTTAACTCCCTATTTTGTTGCTTTGTTATTTATTGAATTATAGTTTTGTAGATATTCTCCTTATCTGCACCAAGTAGTGCATAGAGCATTTTAGTATTAGGTAGGTACATTATTATTCGTTTTTTTTCTATAACAACAGGCCTGGAGGCCTAATTACGGTGGTGAATTACATCACAGAACACCCAGACTTTTAAAATCTCATTTAATTTTCGTGTTCAGAACCTTCCGTGTGTGAGTCAAGCGTCTTAACCACTGCACCATAACAACAAACAAGTGTTACGCTTAAATTCTAGTCCAAGGAAGCAATCAAATATAATAGTGAATAATCACATGTGTTTCACGTGGAAAAAACCAAATCTTTATTCTCTTGCATGGTAGCATAATGTCTCTTGCATGATATTATTTTAAATATCGCTAACACCATCGCTTATCTTTGGCTAGTTTTATAGATGAAATATAAGATTCGACGACTCTGACTGCCTGTCAAAATAATGGGAGCAAACAAAGATTGTATAAAATGTTTATGATTAATTATAAATATCTTGCCGATTCCAACATCATTTCTAATACCCAAGATTACTAATTAATGCACCGAATCATTAAAATATGTAAAAGTAAATACGAGTACATATAGGTATACCTACATTATTATGTTAATAAGTTAAGTGACGTAAATTACCTGTTTATTACCGTAACAATAAACATTATAAATAGGTAGATAAAATTTAAATAGATTTTTTCAATGAAAATAATCTTAAGGTTTTATAAGAAATAAATTTACCAAACAATATTTTGAGTTTATCCAAATTTTTGTAGACAAGAACTGGATTCAGCCCCCTTGGAAGTAATTATTATTGTTAAATGGCCACCTTAACCAGCCAATGACAGGTCATAAGCCCTGTAAACGCATAGACGTATATAATCCCTTCTATAAGGATTTCTTCATCTCTGTTGTATTATATAAGTGTTAATAACTCCCAATAGGGTCGAATCCAGTTCTTGTCTACAAAAATTTTAAAAACTTAATATATTGTTGATAAAACCGGTTGGTCCGAGAAGAAGTATAAAAGTATTTTTAGGCGTTGCCTAGTTTGTAAGTGAAATAATTCGTTTAGAATCTCATCGGAATCTCATGAATAAACAATTGAAGAAATATAGATGTTTAAACATAGGCAGAATGATGAATGTTACACAGCGTGTAAAGTGGCCACTTGAACCAGACAATGACAGACCGTAAGCCCTGTAAATGCTATGACTTCTATATTTCCTTCTATAAGATGTTATTTATCTTTGTTGTAATATTAAATATAAATATAGTTTACGTTGTTATTTTTTCAGCATATTTTTTGTTTCAAAAATTTGAAGTTGTAAATTTTCCAGAATTTCAACGTTTTACAATGTTATGAAATGCCTGCCCAAAATTACTAGTTTTTTTATTGAAATTCCGAATTTTCTATTTTATCTTTAAAATCATTGCATTGAATCTGAGAAAAAATGAATACTCACAAAAATTATCAATTTTAGTCCCACAACACGAATTTTTCATACTTCTATTATAATTAATAGTGACCGACCGAAGTTTCGGTTACGGCTAGTTTTGGCCACGAATTGGCCGAAACTTGGGCTCAGTCGAAACCTGTGGTCGGGATGTGTCGTTCGGCTGTACTCGGGTGCACCTTAAGACTCGTGACTCGGCCGAGTGACCTGTGACCTTAAGTTTGTTTCGGCTTTCGGCCGATGAGTGTCGTTAGTTGTCACGTTCAACTCATGCCTTTTATTTTATTGTGTATTTTATTAAACACCTATTTTTATGAACTCGTAAGTTTTAGCGCTAAAAACGCCTAATTAGGGGCGTTTTGAAGTATCTGAACTAATTTAAATAAGTTTCGATTTCGGCCAAAACTAGAACAGAAGCCGAAATTTGGTTTCGGTTTAGGCTGAAAAGTTCAAAATTGGATTCTGATTCAAGCGAGCATTATTTTATTTTGTTTGATTTAGAGATTTTTTTCTTTCTGTGTCCATGCGAATAAAGAATATATTTTTGTATGTGGAATTAAACCGAGAACCCTAAACGAGTCTTTTCGACTAGATGGCGGCTCTCAATTAAAAATCGTGAATAAGGAAATCGAGTGGAGATAAATCCGCGTCGTTGTGTTGTGGCTAACGCGTTCGCCTATCATTCTTGAGGTCCTGGGTTCGATTTCTGACAAAGTAGACGTGAAGTTTTTTTTTTTTTTTAATAGTAAAAATAAATATTTTATGATTTACATAAATATTACATTTTAAGGGGCCATTTCCAACGAGTTGTAAATAACCCACTATTAGGAAATGGAAATAAAGTTTGAGTAGAGTGGGATTCGAACCACGATTATTGTAGAGGTTGTTTATTTTCATGAAACTGATGATTAGCTGCATTTGTCTTTAAAATGCGGAACCTTTTGCACCACCGGGTGCGGAAATAGAAATAATCATGATTTGCACATACACATGTATTTACAGCATGTCTTAGATACAGTAATATTTCATTTTATTTTAAGTCTGGCCTTGAAGTCGATAAGAACATTAAACAAAATAAACATGATTTATTTATTAAAGCTTGTGTAATATTTCAATATTTGCAGACGATCATTTCAGTCATTCAAACAAAACGAATCTAAAACAACCGATCGAGATCATTTGAAATTTAACGAATGGCGATTGTATAAATGAGCGCAATGATGATTGACAGACGCAGTTACACATCCATTAACCCGCAGACCTTTAAAACATTTAGAGTGTACAGATTAAAAAATATTCAAAATTTGTATCGCAAAGGCCAAAACTACAAAAGAAATTTAAATTAATATCCACTAAGAACTAACATTTTCACCAGCTAAAAACACCACAAATCATTTAAAAACAATCGGTCACTGAAGTTAACGGATCGATTATGTCAAAGACAGCGAGACATAACCTCAAAAAGTCGTATTTTGTCACTGAACAAAGAGAACTTCGCGCGACTTTCTACTGTTTTTTATTATGCTAGCCTCCCGCGGCGGACAAAATATGCGCACGACCGCAACGCTCCGCGGTGAAGCCGATACTGGAAAAACCGCTGTGTAAAATCTGTGAGCAACTTTTTGAGAAGGCTTTGCTTCGACAGACGAACAGACCCAGTGCTCGACAATGCTACAGCTGATTGCAGAATCGACAGGGCCGCATTGAGATATTTAAAATAAAAAACAAATAAAGTCCATTCAAATCCGTAATAAATTTTGCTTATGTCTTCGAAACAAATATATCATTTAAACGAGCGAGCTTACACAAACCAAAAATGTATATTTACTTGGTTCACCGACAAGCACTAAGACATTCATCATCATCGTCATCATTCCCATTTCAACAGACAGTGGTGCATAGGGCACTGCATTATCACTCCAATTGCAGTGTATCAAATTATTTTTTTTACATGTAATTTTTTTAATTATCAGTCTTACGTTTCAGGTGTCAGTCCAAGAACATTAAAATACTGCAGTAACCACCTCTAAAACCACGTTTTTTCACCTCCATCCTGCCAGAAATCGAACCCGGGACCTCAAGAATTGTAGACGAACGTGTTAACCACTACATAACGAGGTGGACTAATCTATGGATTTCCTTTTGCAGGATTTTTAGATGAGTGTAATAAATGACAAATAACCATTATTTTACCATGCCGTGTGGATTTGGACGATAGGTGTAAAATATATCGTTATCTGTGGAATAGGACGTGGCTAGTTTGTTTAGGAAATTCTAATAATGAACAGACTTTAGAGATATTATTCGGCACTGGCTAGTATAGTTGCTCATATGGACAAATACCATTATATGATTATCAATCACGAAGTTAGCTACATATTACAGCAATACAACGGGCCGTAGGTCAATAGTACTCAGATCAAGAATTGCAAGCGCAAACCGAAACCGTCCGTTGTTAAACTAAAAACCAATCCACAATATTTGGAACGCTTTTGTTCCATGCAATAGAGCAGCAGTTCCTAAAACCTAAAAGGTCGCAGGGATTCCAAAAGTTAGGACGTATTGTCGTAGAAAACGGTCAGTCGTCGCAAGGACGCCGGTGCTTTAATCTGTAAATAATTTCACCTTTGAAATAAAGTCTATCTTTTCAAGTCGAACATTACAACATGCAAACAATAAGGTGTCATAGGTCTTAAAATTAACGTTTTTGTAAATTTGCTTTTTTAGTGTCGAGATGGGGTACCGCAAAAAAGGTAGAACAATATAAGGGTTCCATAGCCAAAAAAAAGTGGGAACCGCTACGAAGAGCTAAAGGGCTTTTCTTTAAGCGGGAGCGAAATATTTATGACACTGAGGAACAGACAGTAGATTTTTTAGCACCTGTTCGAGTACGCCCCTGTCTAAGGAGACTTACTTAAGTAATTACAGAAGCGATTGGTCAGACTTGACATGACTACACGAGACAAGATTGTGGCTGTAGCTAATGCGTCCGATGTAGGTATTATTATTTCCGTCGTTTTCACACTTCCAGGCCAGAGTGCATTCATCAACAGTCATAGAGTTGTCCCGAGACGGATTCCTTTATGTCCAGGTACTTAGCACTCGCAGGTGTAAGAGATCTAGTGAAAAAACTTCGAGTGAGAACAAAAACGCCTTCTTTTATGTAGAGCTTTGAGGAGTAAGCCGCTCCGGAGAGGAAGTGTATAATGGAGTCGTAAATAACAGGTACATTTTTGTGATTTATGACTGGTCCTGACCGCGAGATCGAGCCTAAACCATCTCACCCTATACTTTAATGAAGATAGTAAGTGAAAAAACAAATCCGTTACAACTGTAAATAAATGGTTTAAACTCATAATCACATATATCGTCGCCGTTCAGGCAAAAGTCACTAACCCAAAAAAACGCATTTTTGAGAAATCGCAATTTGAAAGTTTGGTTACCAAGAAAAAATCTGATTTTTATGTTTTGGATGTTTATGTTCACAACATAATTCATTTGCTTCTTTTTATTAATTTATTTTATTTTTTATGGTTCACGAACAATAAACAATACGTACGACATTGGTATAATAATCACATTTTGTTATGTTTATATATTGTTCATCAATGATTAATTAATAAATGATCGTTGTTGATGTTTTCCATCCGATACATTAAAAAATATCTGGAAGGTTTTTAATGAGACAAGGTAGCTATAACTTGGTTAAGTGACTTTTGAGTGTTTACAATCTGAACAATGCAAGATATAAGAGTTAGAGAAAGGAAGAAAATATTCGAAATAATTATTGCAATGTTGGGGTTGAAAATTCATTTTAATTTAAAGAATTATTTTTTTTACGTAGGTAATAATAGGTAATATGTGTCCCATTTTAAAAAACAAATCATTCAGATTGACGCAACATTGTAACATAATTTTACGCTTCTAATGGCAAATTTAACTAAAAACTGTCATTTTTAGGGTTTGTGGCATTTGGCTAAACCGCGATGATATTATATATATTTTTTTCGACGGGGGTGCTATTCTGAACCGCTCTCGCGGCACGTGAAAACATTAAGACATTAAACGAAAGTAGTCAAATTAAACCCGTATTTTGTGAAAAAATTAAGTGTTTTTATTTCAAATTGCGTTAATTAAACAAAATAATAAAAAATTAGCATCTTCAAAAAAAAACCTCTTCTTCCATAAAAACAACATAAATTTACTAAACACATCAAAGGGAAAAACATCATAAGCCTTTTTAGTATTAAAGTCTTTCTGATATTTTTTTTTATTTCAATTTGTTAAAATACCAAAGTTTATTTCTCTAAATCTTCATTTTTAATGGTATAATTGTCATTGATATATTTCTAATTAATATGCATGCATCTACTTTCTATAATGTTGTATCCTAATTCATCACAGGATTTTTGGTATCATGGGAAGGGATACGTTACTATTTCATGTAAGAGAAAATATTTTATTTTATTTATTACAAATGTACGTATGTATTCTGTTATATGTACTTTTGTAGTAAATACATAAATAATCAAATAACAATTATCGGTTGAGTAGAACAAACAACGTTAAAATCAAAACATCATTTAATAATAATTAATTAATTTTAACTTTTGATTTAAAATTTTAATCCTCAATTTTGATTTCTAATTTTAACTTTAAATTTCAACTCTTAATTTTAACTTTCTTATATGTGCATCTACTACCTGCATCAATTATTGTAGGTTGTGATTTTTTACTAAGAAATATAAATGTTCATGGAAACAGAGAGAGAGGGGAGGAAAGTATAGTTAGAACTATGCAATGTCTTCCTTTTATGTACTTTTTATTTAATATTTATACTTTTAAATATTTTTACATTTTTATATTTTTTTTAGAATTTAATTACTTTTTCCCCTCTCCTCCTGCACTCATGATAAATTCATGTAAAATCTGTAATAGGTCTTATTTTTTAAAATTGTTATTTTGTACCTTGTATTTATATATAAAGACTGTATGATTTCCTTAATTAATTAAAAATTAAATATAGGAGTTCCGACATAATATATAGAACAATGAATGTTACTCATAGTGCATAAAATAAATACTTAAACCAACCAACGACGCGTTGTAAGCACTGTAAATGCCCATTCCTTCATATACCTTCTCGAAGAGGTTTCTATCACTGTTCTTAATATTTTTTTCAAAAATGTGTAAATGTTATTAGTCAAATTATAATGATCGAATGAGGAAGTTCAGTGCTACGGAAAATTGGGTATAAAAAATGTTTTCGTACACCTGGTAAAAAAATAGAGCATTTAATTGTACGGCGAGTTTCTCGAAAATGTATGAATAAAAAACTACTTTGAACTACGTCACAAATTCTTCCGAATCAAACAATGATGGAGTGTTGTGATTGATATCCGGTTTCAGAATCTAATCAGAACAATTTACCGACGACAACTAGTGACGTCACGGGAATTTCAAAATTATACAATTTCAAAAAATCATAGCAATGATAATACGATTCATAAAAATAAAATTAAAATATTTGTCTAAGTTTGATATCGTATTCACAAATAAAAAATATAAAAAACGATGGAACTTCCTCATTAATTTATAATGCAGTTTTACATACGTAACTTTTCAAACGCAGGATTATAGAAGAAAAAAACATCTGCAAATTGAATTTGTAATGTAAGTGATGTATCCGTCAGAGTCGTAAATTAAATAGAAATGTTTAAATACGTAATAAAAATATACAAAAAAATATTTGACGTGTTTTATCATTCACTGAAAAAGCAAATACCCGCTTCAAGCACTATCCGTGAGCATGACGCAATGCAAGGCGCTATTTTTATACAAAAAAGCGGTTAATCTTGCGAATCGTCAACTGCTTGTACAAGTATAGACGGGGTCTTCGTTCAAGGCACAGGTAAGGAATGCGGTAGTGCATTGTCAAAGTCGCGAATCTGCATTCGTACCAGTTTTTAGTTAAACATACGACGAAAGTTTATTATAACGGAACAAACACTATCCAAACAGCGAATTTGTAACAGGACCGAGATCTGACCACCTACCATTTCCCCAATCTGACAAAATACTTATAAATGCAACGCAAACTTCGCGAATATTCCTTTCGAAACTTTTGCATTGAATACATTTTTACCTTAAATTTATTTCAACAGAGGGGGAAAACATTTTTGAGAAGGAAATATGAAAGTCTAGGCGTTTACAGGGCTTATGACCTGTCATTGGCTGGTTTAAGTGGCCGTAAAATAAATTTAAATATGAATAATTCCCTAGGAAGGAAATCCAGCCAGTCTGCAAGCATTTGGACATACTCAAACATTGTTGACATTTTTATCTGTTCACCTAATTCAGTGAATGCGGTAAATTCGCATTTCCAGTGTTTCTGACTGAATGTTATTTTTAACATGGTTTTTTTTATTATTTATCATTTTCTTTTTTATTTAAAAAAATACTATGAAAAGTTTTTTTTAACGTGACAGATATATTTATTCAATAGTTTAAAATTTATAAAATAAAACAAATATATTAAAAATACATTTGAACCCCCATACAAAAACTCCACAAAAAATACAAATAATGCATTTCCAACAAATTTTTCAATGCCAAAATAAAAAATGTGATAAACGTAAAGTCAAATATGAAATAATGAAATTTTTAAATAATATTTAACTATATAAAGCTAGCTTATCAACAATATAAATACATTTATGACACCAATTCTAAACTCCAAACCTCGATATCTCTTATTAACGATATTGAGGTTTGAGTAAAGCTAGGGTTTCCTAGGACAGCGGTGCCCGTATTTTAACGGCCAAAGTGAACGGTAATGCAGTGGACAGCCGTCGTAAAGGTGACTAGAGTGTGGTTTTCTAGGAAAACGGTGTTATCAACACCATTTAACACCGTTTTCCTAGAAAACCACTCTCTAATCACCTTTACGACGGCTGTCCACTGCATCACCGTTCACTACGGCCGTTGAAATACGGGCACCGCTGTCCTAGGAAACCCTAGCTTAAATCAATAAAACACATTGCCGCATTCTTTCCGTACGCCCTGAACATAAACCCCGACTATACCTGTACATATTACGTATGGTGCGAGTTTTTCTCGTCAAACGGATGTTTACTTACATTAAAAAAACTACAAAATCGTATCAGTAGTAAATATATAATATAATTTTTAAAGACTGTTGTTTATGTTCTGTTAATCTACAGAACCATTTAACTGTCATCATCATATTTTGAGTTTGTCCAAATGTTTGTAGACAAAAGCCTGGACTAACAATTATAGGTAATTAACAAATTACAACAGGGATAGATCCCTGCTGTAATTTGTTAATCTAAGTAACTCCCTAGTGAGCGAAATCCAGTCTTTTGTCTACAAACATTTGGAAAAACTCAAAATATTGTAGTAAAACTAATTGAATAGTTGTAATTCTTTTATCATCATTATTTTCCTATCCCCGCATAGTGGTGCAGAAGCCACTGCCTTGTTACTCAAGTAAGCGAATTTATATCGTTTTTGTTACATATAAGGAAAGGTGATCAGTCTTACACTTCAGGTGTCAGTCCAGGAACAATGTAATATTGCGGTGTATAACTATTGACATAAAACTAATATAATTGTTTCACGTCCATTCTGCCTGCGATCTTCTAAGTAATTAATCAAATACTTAATACTTATTTACCAGTGGCGACTGTGGCGAGCCGTAATTTATTTTATAAGTAATCTATAAAAAATGATCATTAATTTGTTCCTACATAATATGTAAGTAATATAATTATAAATGACATTTTTTTATGTGTTTCTGTAAAAATCTACTCAAACAAAAATTATAATTAACCACGCGATAAACGTAGCTTCGTTTTACACTATTTAATTACAATACTTGTACAAAAGTTTATTAACAAATACCACCATGACATTCAGCAGTAACTGTCAACACTGAGCACTGGCCGATTTCTTTTAAAATGAATAATGGTAAAAACGGACACTGCGAACGCCACATGTCCTATGTGATACATAATATGTCAACGGTATCCTATCAAAAAAAATACTCCTTCAGAAATAATGTTCGAAATAATCCTTTTTTGTATGGAGAAATAAGCTGAGGGAATCGGCTAGTTTCATTGTTCACTCAAAACGGGCAGGGCGCAGGGCGCACTTCATTCTTTTAAAGAGAGATATAAACGGTGGTGGTGATTTATAATAAATTACAATTATGTTATTTATTTTCGTCTAAACATATCTTTATATATATAACTCTTCTGTACGTGTGATGTCACTGAACTTTTCCTCAACGGCTTAACCGATTTACGTGCGGTTTTCAGTGAAATGTAGATCTTTGCGCTGTGCGTGTTTGTAGATATTCAAATCTTCAATCAATTATGTGGAAAAAAGTAAGAAGCACAAATTTTATTTTATCGACCTACGAGGGTTGCATTCGACGTGAACGCATATACATGCATGAAATGGAAGGATGTTGTTTTTATGTGTTTAAAAAAGTTTGTTTTTGTTGAATATTTACTAACAACATTCGCTTTTTATGGATCCCAACCAGATTTTTACCTTTCATTCTTTATAATTTCATCTCATTTATTTCTTTTTACTGGATTTTTGGTAATGCTAAAATAATATTAACAGATATTTACATTCATAAATAAAATGCTCCCCTCTTGGTGAGAATGGCCGAGTTTGACATTTGCAAAAAGAATTCTATATTTAAAAATGAATTATTTTATGTTTTGGGATTCAACCATAAACGAGTACCTAGGTACCTACTTATCAATGAAAAGTCTTTTTCCAAGGTAATAGCAGGCAAGCCAATGTTCGGGCAGGACAACGTCTGTTGGGTCTGCTAGTTTACTTTAAAACATTATTATCGAAAGTCAAAAAGAATGGTAAGCCGTGCATAATCGCTTATTTTTATGATCCGCCCTTAGTACATATCACACTTTTAAAGAGGAATATAAGATTTGACCAACGTTTATACGGATTCTCAAAAAGGCGTCCATTTTTAACAAATACCATACGGTTCGTGTATTATTATTTTTTTTACAATTTTCAAGCAGTTATTTGCATGCTAGCATTTAAATTATATTATTTGATTACGTAAAAATCTTTGTAGATAAATTCTGGATTTCTCCCTGGCGTGATAACAATATTAGATAATTTTTAAACAGAGATGAAGCTGAAGAATATGAAGATCTCAATACATGTCACAAGTTTTCTCTATACTTTCATTCTCTAGAGTAAACCAGCATGCATGGGAACGTTATACTCAAACCGAGTAGGTATATATAGAGAATGGAAAAATGCCATACGTGGATATGAAAGTCAACCACCTACAGGCAGAATGGTGAATGCTATACAGTGTGTAAAGTGATCATTTAACGCAGCCGATGACAGAGGAAAATTTCTGTAAATCCTTAGACAATATTCGCAACAACTAAATCTCTGTTGAAAAAGAAACAAAAATGTATATTTTACTCAAAAACATACATAAATATAAAAATTATTATGTAATTTGTACCTACAAATGAAAAGTTAGTTATTAAAGTACTGCTGAATGGCAATATTTCATATTTGTAATGTTTGGCGAATTTTTATTTGGGCATTTTCGTTCCTCACCTCAAAGGCGCCTTACAATAAGGAAATTTGGTGGGTTTTTAAATTGGTGATAGACTATTAAACTAAGCCAATTTTTTTTTTTATGTATCGTAAAGTTCGGTATTTTTTTTAATACTCCGCGTGTGACGCGTGAAGTTCTCTTCTCGGTGAGTTTTGCTGATTGGTATGTTGAATTACCGTTAACCGGAAATCGGAAGAACAAGTGACGTCGTTCAAAGTACTTAGTTAATTTTTATTGAAATCATTTTCATTGTATTTTCCATAAATTTTCAAGAAACTTCGCCGTACAATTTAATGGTCTAATTATTTTTAATTACTTTTTTATATCTAATTTCCCGTAGGGCTAAACTCCGTAATTCTGTACTTATATTCACATTCAAACCAAGCAACCATGCGGGTTCTTATTCAAATCACCAAAAACACGATATATTTTTGTTTTACAGATGGGTAAAACGGACTTCCGGGCGTCAGCCTCGTTGTCTAGTGGTCAGCGCGTTTGCCTGCCATGAAAGAGATCATGGTTGATGTAAAATATTTATTTTAAAAAGGTGTTTTTACAGAATACTTTTATGAAGCGTAAGACTGAACACGTATGAAAAATGGTCAAGATGCGCTGCGATTGGTGTACTAAAGCAGTGCCTTATGCACTATTAGGTGCGAAAAGGGAATGAAGAAAAAGAAAACGGACTTCCGCACTCCAGCAATATAATGTATAATTTATTATTTGAAATCAAAATCTTGATACGTGAATATATTTAGTTTTGCATTACATCAACAAGCCACAAACTGTGGCTTAGTGGAATTTTAGTTGTTTAAAATTTAAATGTTTTAAGTGTGTGTCTTAATGTTAATAAATATAATAATAAGAAAAAAAAACCCACATTCCTTTTCAGAAATTTACCATCTTCACTTTCTATTTCGGCGAGTCTGGCTTCATCATCACAGCCAATTATATTATCATTTTAGCTTGCAGATGATTTTGTAATTAGCAAGCTTAAGGTGCTTTTTGTTTGTATTTAATTGTACACCCATTTATATCAAGTCCAAAAAACAACATAATTATTATGCAATTAGCACACATTCACTTTTGTTAGGTCTTGTTACACTGCATTTTTAATTAGCATTTTAATTTGTATAAATACTATTCTTAAATTAATTAGAATTAAAAAAGAAACCTGTTTAAACGCTTAATTGTGTCTTTAAGAATTACCATATGCATAAAATGAAAAATATATTTTAATTTGTAATAATGTCGCTTTATTGCGTAGTTTTAAATTAGTTCTTTCAAAATAGGTACATAACAATTTATTTATAACCAACGTCGGCATTATAAAATCGCATGAATATGATCTAACAAAATCTACGAAAGTGGAAGAAGCTAAGATTCCATATTAGGCTAGTTTGTCTATGTCTACTTTTGTGATAAAATGGCGTGGTAGTCAACATTTAAAGCAATTTATTTCATTTAACCCTTCCCTTACTGTGCCAAAAACATCCGCGTATTACGGTGCTGTGTAGTAATTACACATGGAAACATGAGAGATTGAAACTAGAAAAAAATAAACATATATAGGCAATTGCTTCAATTATTTATAATCGAAGTAAAGAGTAATAATATTTTAAATGTAATTGCTAAAAACATGGAAACGTCATTTGCAATAAATACAATAAATTAATATGATTTTTTAGATTATAGATGGAAAGTAGAAATAAACTTGCTATGAGGACCTCACTCACACCTTCAACCTTGAGGTTAGACAGTATGGCCATGAAACTCGTTTCTTTCTTCCAGGGTCAAAACAAGTCATACACTTCACCGTAAATCTTCATTCACTTTCCCTAGATTCGCTTCGTTTATAGATAATAACTATAATTTTAAACAATAACGTTTTATTATCATGTTAATAAAAAGCTTAGACCTTAAACATTTTGGAAAGTAACATTACGAAAATAAAGAAAGACAAAAAACTACAAAATCCTTAATGTGGAAGTTCAGGGTTTTTTTTTCATTTTGTTTTATTCGATAATAGATTATCAAACTAAGCAAATTTGAAAAAAAGATTGTATGTACCGCATTATCAGCGCTATGATCATTATCAGCGTTTTGTAATTTTGAAATAACTTGCGTGCGACATCACAAGTTCACCTCGGTAAGTTGTGTTGATTGGCGAATTGGCTTCCCGTAAACGAAAATCTATCACAGCACTGTATCATTTGTTGATTTGAAGAACTAGAAACGTAGTTCAAAGTCGTTCGTTTTTATTAAAATCATTTTCATTGTTTTTCTCGTACATTTTCAGGAATCTTCGCCGTATCATATCTTCTTCATTCTATTTCCACACCTAATGGTGCATAGGGCCCTGCATTGGTATACCAATCGCAGCGTATCGTGATCATTTTTGTTACATGAAGGAAAGATGATCAGTCTTGCGTTTTAGGTGCCAGTCCAGGGACTATTAATTATTCCAGTGTTAAATCAGTTTAAAATAAATATTTCACATCAACCATGTCAGGAATCTAACCCAAGACCTCTTGTATGGCACGCGAACGCACTGACCACTAAACCACGAGGCCGACAACTCATTTAAAGTTCTCAATTTTACCGCGCGTAAGACAATATTTCTTATATATAATTTCCTTTTCAGAATTCGCTTTTTCCTGTTGATATAATAATATTGAATTAATAATAATGGTTTATCAACTTCAATATCTATAATCTAATACATTTTCGTGCTAATACTTTTTTTTGGATTTTGTATAGTCTGCATAACTAGGCACAACATGTTTTGAGACATTTTTATCCGAAACAAACAAAAACATGACTACCTACTAGTGTATAACCTAAACAACTTTAATTCTTCATCTTAGTCATTTGTTCTTGGCTGAGCAGTCGTGGTCAAGTCAAGTCAAGTATAATGGAAGCGCGTCATTACGATCCGCCTCTATCCGCTTCAATCTTCAGCGGTTATGGAGGCATCCCGAAGAGAGACGCCAGTCTCTTCCGTCACCAAGTCTGTCCCTCTGGTAGGACTATTTCCACAAGATCGAGTTCCCTCTACTCGTCCTTGCACCACAATTGTTTTCGTACTGTCGCTTCTCTCGTATCTCTTATCTCGTAAAGTGGCCGAAGTGCCCGAGAACACGGATTTGTACAGTGGAAGAAAGACGCTGTTCCATACCCAGTTCTTGGATGCTGTCTACGCTCTAGGCAGCATTCTACGCCAGCACCACATTTCGAACGCGTCTATCTTTCTTCGTTCTATCTCTCAGGGTATACGTTTCTGCGCCATACAAGAATATAGGAAAAAAAATAGTTTTTATCAAACAAGACTTTCTAAACTTTTAATTGTCCATTTTAACACTTTGCGTCCCGGTCCCGTGTTTTCACGTGATTTAAAAGTTGTTCAAAAAGGTGCACTTTATTGACATCTAGTGACTTTTATTAGTACTTTTTCACTGCTGGTGAACTACGTGAAAACACGGGACCGGGACACAACGCATGGTTATTATAATCACGTGTTTACACGGCTCCGGGATACAAAGCACAAAAAAAATGAGTGAGACGCTGTAGGTATATGTGCGAACATTGCAATGCGCAATGTGGCTCTCCATAAAGGCCAATGTTGGCAAAACTTTCATACAAAAATGACTTATTAAATTGTTTCAAATAAATTTGAGAATTTAGAATTGATTTAACTTAGTATATTAATAATTATGGCACGTTTAAGAAACCCTTCACCAAGGATGAAATTTCACAAAAATGGGCCGGGCACAGGGCAAATTCTATGTGTATTCGGCCGGTACTCAAAGTGTTAATATTTATCAATATGTTCAAGTAATTCTTCTGATTTATCTCTACCCAAACCCACCAACCATTTTTTTGCAAATTTATTCAGTTGAATCCGGGTCATGCTTTTACAATGTTCGGTAAATAGGTACGTAAAATGTTTGATGAAATTTCTTAGCCCGAGTTCGTGGTGGACGCCATGACCCATTTTTCTAGTTAGAGTCCCGGTAGTATGGGAGTGTTCCTTTTGGGACTTAGCAGAATAATTTACCTTGATATTTATTATAATTATATAAACATACAATTGCCTTATATCTAAAACCCCAAACTCCTCAAATGACTCGACATTTGGGATCTCAGTACATTCCAATATACATTTGAGATTCCAACATCAAATCTTAATAGATAAAATTCGAATACAATTTTATTTTGATATTTTTTTAAATATCATCAAAAATACAAATGTAGACATGTTAAATAATAGATTTCGTAAAAATGGCGAAATTATTTAAGATTTCAATCAAATTCTACCGATTTACTACATCACTGATTTTTTCCAAGTAGGAAATATGTACCTTTATAATTTTAAAAACTTTTAAAAACCTTTCCAACCAAATGCTTTATAACACACATACATTAATATTATTATTGTAAATCAAATTTCTCTTTGAAATTTTGTATTACTACTAAAATCGCTTTAATGAAATTTTATCGACTTCTCTTGGTTTAAAATCTTTTCCTTATATTGCTTTTTCAAATTTTAAAGATTTTCTTTTTTCTCTGCTGCCATTGGCATGTTTTTATACTTTTAAACTACTTTTAATTACTTATATTATATATGTTAATAAAATCAATATATTGCTGCTCTTACTATAATGTGTCATTAATTTTGAAGATGTTTTTTAAATTGACCTAAATTTAAATTTACTGTCTTATATTTTCACTTAAAGATTCTTCTCATCGTTTCTTTGAATCCCTTAAAATAAATATGTGTTTATGTTTTTCCTTTTTAAAAAAAAAATGTTATTACTATTTTATTTTATTTTTACATCTGAGCATGTTTTTCATTCTTTATTTCCATTCTTAATTCTTAATTACTCTTACAAATTTTCTTCATTTTTAATATTATTTCCATTTGTAAATACGCACTACAAACTACAAACCTTAAAATATATTTTTTTCATTTAAATTTTAATTTTTAAACAACTTTTTCCTTCTCTTTTTTATACTTTCATAATTAACCTTACATTTAATTGCTTTTTAATATGGAAACTTCACTGGTCCATTAGAATTAAGTCCAATTGTGTAAAATATTAAACTTTGTAACTGTACTGTATGTTTCCTGAATAAAAGAAAATAAATAAAAAAAACGCTGAATTGAATTTTGTTTTTGGTACTCACGTATTTAAAACTATTAAAATAAATTTTTGTTTTTTGCAAATTCATCTAAGAATAAATTAATAGATAATAATTATTAAAAATCACAAATCAATGGTATAAATTTTTTAACTGTGGACGTTATTTTATTGGTAAAGAAGTTACTCGTACATAAGCTTTAATAATATTTATCATATATACCGTGCGTTAAAATCCATAATTTATATTTGTAAAGAATGTTTTTTTTGCGATTGGTTGTCGCCCATATCTTTTAATATACGCATTTTTATTTACAACCATTGTCGCCGTAGTTAAACAGAATACAATGAGTTAAAGGAAATAAGCTAGTTTTAGGTATTTCCGGTAACCTAAAATGCAAAAAAAAAACCTTATGTTTGTTATACTATACTTAGTGTACAGATTATATTATCGAAATAGCAGACGCTATCTTTTACATTTTTTCAGAGTGAATCAGATTTAAATGTCAGCCCTTTGTATGGAATATTGAAAAATATTTGTAAGATTAATGGATATTTTTAGAAAAATATATCGTTTTAAATTACTGAAATGCCGTATCAATACTTAATTATCGTTTAAGGTTGTTTGTTTTTTGCAATCTGATAATAACTACATACGTATGTAAAAACGGGTTCTTAGTTTAAATACTAATTCAGAGTAAAATATTCATGTGAAGATATGAGCAGAATAAACATTATACTATTAAATATATTTTCACATTTAAAAAATATTTGCTACCTTATTGTTAATACATTATATTTTAATTAAGTATCTACATCTTTTTAAAACTTTAACATTAGATATGGCGTTCCTTTTCCGGGCTCATATAAGTTGATATAAGATTTTCACTCTCATTCCATGCAATACCGCACGTAATCCACAACCCTATGATACGGGTGTGG
The DNA here is from genome assembly GCF_059751315.1 of Micrasema longulum. Classification (NCBI taxonomy): domain Eukaryota; kingdom Metazoa; phylum Arthropoda; class Insecta; order Trichoptera; family Brachycentridae; genus Micrasema; species Micrasema longulum. The sequence goes on along the minus strand of NW_028278169.1, from coordinate 279,875 downwards.
CATAAAGTACTGGAAGGAGTACTGAGAATTCTTTATCACTCGTTGGTGCGAAGTAGACTCGAGAGTGGCTCGATGATTTGGGGACCGTGTGAGTTGAAGTACTCTATATGGTGGAGAGGGTTCAGAAGAACTTTCTTCGGTTTCTCTACATGAGGGGGTGCGGATATTATCCATGGCTTTATCCCATTGAGTTCTTCCAAGGTATGCTCGGTTACAGCAGTTTCAAGACCAGAAGGAATGTGTATTTTACTACGCACTTCTTTCGATTGTTGCGCGGTGTTATTGACAACCCTGAAATTATGTGGAGCATTAGCTTTTATGTTCGGGACTATTACCTTAGACAGCCTCAGCATAAACTGTTTCGCATTCCAATAAACAAGACCAAGCTGCCAATGGTTATGCCTGTTGGAAAGGCTATTTCTATGTTGCACAGTATTACTTTGGACGTTGACATTTTTCACGTCTCTGAGAGAGTTTTTCGTTATAAGATTCTCTTACTTTTTTAACATATTATTCTCTGAAAAATATTGTTTAATTTTTTTAATTTTTTTTAAATACTTGTTTTATTTAGTTATATGATAAACATAGTCCTATATATGTTTACAACACAATATTTACATCTATACTTTTTCTAACATTATTTATCACTATTGTTCACTTACTATCCTAATTTATAATATTCAATCTGTTCAATATTTACATTAATATTAACCTATGTATGTGCACTATTTACAATATTTTAAATATATAACCTAGTATTATTTACATTTTATTTGAAATATACTTACATTTTTTTCATTTTTTATGCTTTCTGGCATATCCTCAAAAAATAATTGTTTTCCCTAAACATACGTTTTATTTTTACATATACCTAATTTATTTTTAATATTTCTACATGTATGAATTAAAATATTTAATTTTGTAATGTACATATATATAAATAAGAAGAAAAAAAAAACTTGTCACGAATGAATTACGCTAAAAGTGATGGAAATCAGCCGCGGATTGATTTAATAAAAATAAATAATAAATAAACGTTTATTCTACTTCCTTTTGCGATTTACGCGTGGAAACTTGTTTCAATAAGTCAGTATTACAAAAAACGTATTAATTGATTATTGCTCGAAATTGTATTTTTGCAAAAAACATAAATTTATTTATTAAATAAATTAATGATTGCAAGACTAACTGATGCATCTGACCGTGAACTCGATAATGACGTAAAATTGTATTGCTTATTCAACTCAACTGAACGCAACTAAAGATAACATAAAGAGCCTCGTAAGTAGAACGACGAAGGTCTAGAGGCAAGAGGCACAAAAAATAAGCACATTAACAATTTATTTAGCATTCATGTTGTCACGAGGTGATCATATTATCTATCCATATAGTAATTGAAATAAATCTAAAATAGATACCAGTCAATTTGGTAATTAATAACATACTTTAGTTTGACACATATATAACTTTTTTTCTCATAAATTTTAGTAACAACGCATGCAATGGAAAAAGGTGATAAAGTTTATTTTACAAGATGTGTTTGTATTTTTTATTGAATATTACAGTCTATAGTAGTTCTTAAACAAGCCAATGATAGGTCATACGCCAATAAACACCTAGTCCTTTATCTCTAAAAATGTTCTCTATCTAAGTTGAAATATCCATCACATTGTGATAAGTTACCACTCAAACCAGCTAAAGACGGGTCATAGTTGGCTTATTTATTATTTGTTTTGTTTTATATATGATAGATGTAGCTGTTAGCTATCCGAGTAAAGAATAAAATGAAAATGGGTGACTTCTATAATCCTTTCTCAAAAATGTTTTAACTCACGGCTGAAATAAATTTAGATTAAAATTTATTTCATCGGGAATTCCGAGTTTCACTTGCTAAAAAACCATAATTCAATTCAATTGTTTGGTTTGAAAAAAAACGTACTCGAAGAATACTCGTTATGATTGTAAAAACGAATTTTAGTATAAAAAGTCAAGTTAAATGTGAATTAATTGCGTGTGCACAATACCATCGCTATTCGCGTGCTTTTTATTTCTGTACTATTGCAAAATGATGTTTCAGAGAAATCTCTTAAGAATTTTTAAATAATGTATCCGTATATCTCCGTGACTAATTAAGCCTTTCATTTCTGAATTATTTCCCGTAGATACAAAAACGTATTTTTTATTCTGTATAAATAATAATCATAATAATAATCATAGTTTATTAACAAAAAAAACAATTACTTTATCTACTACATACACACTTGGGTAATAGATTTCTCTGGATCATGTCTAGTCTGCCTAAGTAGGTACAACCTGTTTTAAGGCAGACATTTTTATGCAAAAAATAATCAGTAACATTACTACCAACATGTTAATTTACTATACAGTTATACAATATTAATTTATTATTTAGGAATGTATTTTGAGTAAATTTTTCGATTTTTCTCGACCTAAACCTAGTAACCAATTTTTTACAAATTTATTCAATTGAATCCGGGTCATGGTTTTGCAATCTTTGGGTAACATATTGAATATTTTGGGGCCTAGAAACCTGAAATTTCTTTGCCCGAATTCAGAGTTTGTGATAGACCCCATGACACATTCTCTGGTTTGACTTCTGGCGGTGTGGGAGTGTTCCTTTTGGGATTTGATAGAAAAATTTACTTTCACAAATATTGTTATTCTAAAAATATATAATTGACTTATATCTAAGATCTAAAATTCCTCAAATAACTCAACGCTGGAATACCTAAAGGGATTTTTAAAAATTATTTTGATGATTGATTTTTGAGCAGATTCGGGAGGTTTTAATATCGATTTATTAGTACTTCCTCATCCTATTATGCCATAAGTCATAATCGAGTTACATAAAATAAAATACAGTTGTTTGAGTTTAATTAGGGATAAGATGTTACGTATCGACTTGAAGATATGGGAAAGTTTTCTAATTTTTTGTGTTATATATTCTATGTGTTCTGTCCATTTAAAATATTTATCAATAATTATTCACAAATAAAGGAAAACACCATTTTATATAATGTTTTCTTATTTATAATATTTCATAGTCCCTGGACTGCGACCTGAAGCGTAAGACTGATCATCTTACCTTCGTGTAACAAAAAATATCAAGATACGCTGCGATTGGTGTACTAATGCAGTGCCCTATGCACCAGTAGGTGCGGAAAGGGAATGATGATGATGATGATAAATAAAGGAATTATTTTGTACAATTTTTGGTTTTTACAAGGTTTTTTATCTTTTAGAAATAATTTGACGTTCATCTTTTATAAACGATAGGTTTTCAACGGATAATTAACCAACAAAATTCATTTAAGTGTGTTATTATCTTACAATATAAGTTTATTCAATCATATTAATTTGATTTTACTAAAATATGTTTAAAGCTCGCCTTACACGCATATTATTTATTGGATGCCCGGAATTCGCTCCAAAACAAACAAAATAGCCAAATACCAGCTGTCAAAGTTAACGAACTTTTCTGTGTCATGCTGATTACCTACGTTCATAAAAACAAATAGAGACGTGCTTAGAGGTACTAGTAATTGATGCACTGGCTGAAAAAGTTAAATAGCTAAACAAATATTATTTTTAATACGATAAAAAACTTTTTTAATTTATCCATCTACTTGAAAAAAATAATTTGCAATACCTAGCAGAATGCCTCAAATAAACCTGTAATGGACTTTTTACAACACATAACCTAGCAAAGTGCCTCAGCACACCAACACTTTTTTCAAATTATTATTTAGATTACCTTGACTAGCACAATAAATCAAATTACCTGCCGACACTAGTTTTTAAGGAATTTTCACAATACTTGAACTAGCACAGTGCCCGCATAATATAAGAACGCCTATTATAAGGGACTTTTCCAATACCCGTCCCACCACAATGCCTGTTATATAACTACAATAACATGTTTTAAAGGCATTTTCACAAAACCTTACCTAGCACAATGCTTTTACTCTTGAAAAACTTTGGCAAATAATGTCTTTACGCGCGGTGATGTAACATCGCGTTTCCACAAGCAAAATACGGAATATTTTAAAGTTCGGACATTTTTAAAAAAACATGAAGACATGCTGTTTAATAATTCGTTTTCCATAATTTATAAAAACAAACATATTATTTAGCCCTGTAATAGCAAAATATATTAAAATTCATAAAAACGCCAGTCATTTCACATGCGTGCATGCCCCATAACTGTCAATATATTACAGTAGTAGCCGCTCGATTGTGGAATAATCTACCCACTTATGTTAGAGCCGCCCCTTTCTTTATTTACCTTTAAGTTAAGATTAAAATGTCACTATCTACATATTTAAATTAGCCTTTATCCTTCTTCTTTCCTTCCCACCCCCTTTCCTCTCTTCATAGTATAGTGTTAATTTTTTTATATATTTTTACTTTGTATATCTTTGTTTTTAAATTTTGTATAAAATTGTAAGATTCAATATGTTTATGTATTTATAATTTTTTCAAACTGAACGGTTTGGGTAGGTAGGAAGCAATCGCCTTTATGCAATATGCCCGCCCTTATGTGTATAAATATTGTATATGTATATAAAGTGTCAAATAAATAAATATTTGACTGTCTGAATCGGGTTGTGGTACCGTAGCTAGTGTCTTAGACTCACGGATCAATGGTCCGTTGTTCGAATCCCACTCTATCCCAAATTGATTTCCATTTTCTAATAGTGAGTTATTTACATCTCGTTATAAATGGTCCGCAAAATTAAATATTCGGGTAAATTATAAAAATGAAAATATTTCTTTTTAAAAAAAAAAAAAAAATAACCGACTGAATATATTTCACACAAACACCGTCCACAGAACAGCGTCTCTGTCTTCTCTCTTATGAGGTCTATGTTCGTGCTCTCTCCTATACCTATTTATTGCTGTATTGGCGTCATATTCATTCTTTGTGTTCTATGGGATAAATATTTTTTGTACTAAAATCCAGCACAGTAATACAAATTTTACTTTCTAAATCTGGTGCGAAAATGTCCATTTGAAGATTACAAAAAATACAACCCAATAATTTAAAAAATAAGAAAGATATGTCAAGTCTTGTATTGGATGCAGACACGTGTGACATCACAGCCACGCAAGAGTTTAATATACTGACACCTATTTTTACGGATTTTTTAAAATAGGCTTCAAGCACAGTGCCTGAACACAATAAAACTTATTTATAAAGTAATTTTCACAATACCTTTCATAGTGACTCAAATATACGTATACGAATTTTTTGTATACTAATAACATTGTAAAAACACAAAATAGTATTCGCAAATTTTGCATAAGCATGAGAAAGAGAACCTAAGAACATTTATATTGTATTGGCATTGTAAAAGTTCTAAATAAATGTGTTGCAGTTAAAACCATTATCACTATTAAATGATCACAATTATATTTTTTACACAAATATACAAACATAATTACCTCTTTCTAAAACTCGGTAAAAGCTCATAACCTCAAGTAGAAAGCGATGATATATTAGAAAAATAACCTGTCTAGTGTGACCTTGGTTCCTATTACCTACATAGAAGATGGATATATGAAATATGTCTACGTAAACATAATGCTCAAACAAAAAAATGTATAAAAACAAAAACAAGCCAACCGTTGAAGACTGAACTAACTGTTTTTACCAACAACAAAAGCGACGTATTTATTATAAGGTAGCTACATTCGAAAACAAAGAGAGGTAATCTTCAAAAATGGTCATGTCCACTTTTGTTAAATTTAGTAAATTCGACTTTTAGTTTCTGAAGTTTCTATATTAAAGAAGAACAGTGAGGGACTTGACCAAATTTAAAATTTGGCAGTTTTTTTGCAAATAGAAATGATATCGATACATTTGAAGCAAAGATATTTATTTATTTAAATATATAAAAAAGTACTACTGCTAATTACAATGTACAGAGATTATATAATTAGGTATCTACAAAAACATGATAAAACAAGCACAATAGATCAATAAGGTCAATATAAACAATAGTAAACAATGACAAATAAGTCACTGATACACATTATGATATAAAATTAAAGAGGGAGAGTCTAAAACTGGTAAACCCAGCATGGAAAACATCCACCTCTCTCGGTAGGCTGTTCAACAGACCAATCATTCTCCCCACAGGCATCAACAACGGTGAATTTGTCATTTGTAAATTATATGTATATACACATTTGTATGTATTTTAAATATGTGTATATTTCTATTAATTTTTCATTTTGCATTGTTTTATATTTACTTACTTTTTCTTCTTCCTTCTTCTATTATTTTCCTATTTCCTATCCCACTTCCTTTCTCTCCTAGCGAACTGTGCGTTTTGTTTTTTATAATATATTTGTTCCATGTGAAAGCCGTAATTGCTCTTATTATTTGTTGTTATTCTGTTGGTTTTGTTTATTAATATGATTATGCTGGTTCCAAAAATAAAAATGTTAAAATTAAAAAAGGCAATGCTTTAAAATAAATGAACGAAAAATTCTGAAAAAAAACATTTTTGGACTTGAGCATTTTTTAAGAGATCTGAGATCGCCTCTCACACCAGCCATCTTGTTGAAAAATTGGCATTCAAAATCACTTTTTTGCATACAATTTTATTTTTTTAGGTTTGTGAGACAAATATCCAATGCAAAAGTTAGATTATAAATCTGTACGTTAGAGGAGACTCCACTGTTTGCCGTTTTGCAGTTAAAAATGCATAAATTATTATAATAAGCTATTTTACTATATGGAAAACACAGCAGTCCATTTTCGTCATAGAAATGCTTTTTTAAGTTGAAATAAAAATATAAAGTCCACTCTGTTTTAATACAAAAAACATCAATAGTCCCAGATATGCTATATTAATTTTATTATTATTAAAATAATTCTTTTTTTACATTGAAAGTTCTTTTTACATCAAAATTTTTCAGTAAATTCAAAATTTATTATGTTTTTGATCGCACAATAAAAAAATCTTGTTTCCTCAACATTTCGTTCATAATAATGATAAGATTAAGAAAGAATCTCTGAGATGGTTTGGTCACGTAGAACGAATGGACGACGAAAGAATGGGAAAACAAGTATATATGGCGAAAATGAACGGTAACGTGAGACGAGGATGACCAAGGAAGACGTGGCATGATCAGATAAACCAAAATCTTAAGTCTGGTCATTTTAAAAACAGACAGAACCGAAGGATGTATAAATGTGTATGACAAGATGTATAAATGTGGAAGAAGCTAGGAATGTATGCCAGGATAGACGTGTGTGGCGGTCCATTCTCTCTGCTTACCCCTACGGGGAAATGACGTGATGGTAGTAGTAGCAGTAGTCGTCGTTCAATGTAACTCCCATAGTTTGTGACCTTTAAGGTACAAATATTATTTTATACAAATTTTCTTTACAACATTATTGCGTCCAGGTAATACTTTCAAAAACTAATTTCAAAAAGACACATTACGTCTCATATAAAATAAATTACAAAATTTAATTAAATAACTGTCTAGGGAGTCTAAGTGCTTTAATAATTCACTATTCGTCACTGAACAAAAGAAGTCAACAAGTCAGCGTTATAGTGTATTTATGTATGCTGAAATATTTTTAATTGCCATTAAATTAAATTTATATTATTAGATTAAGTCAGGCCGAAATGAATGTTCAAATCACAATGATTTTTAATTAATGGATTGTTTCTATAATAGTAGAAAAAAAAATTGTATAGACACAATTAAAAATGTTGTACAATAGTAAAATAAAAGTAGCGTCTGACCGTTATAATGGCACACGTCCGAAATGGTCGTTTTTGAGTTAAGTATGTAGAAGCATTCCCGAACATAAATTTGATCAGGACAATTAAAAGTAAACGCAGTCTGACTTTTCTTCAAACAAACGTATTCCCGTATTTTTTTCCTGGGTTATGGTAGACAAGCTGTGATTTTCACACTATAGATATTTGCCATTGGCGTGTGTTCCTATAGTTTATTTTTTGATAAATTGTTTACTGTGGGAACTGGAACCATCCAAAAACCCGTAAAAGTGTCAAGATTTATCTGCCGTCTTCAAACGTACGATTTACAAAAATGATAAAAAAAAATTGAAAAACGGAAAAGGTATCGACACAGATAATTTAATTATGATACTTTTTCTAAAAAAAAGCTAAATCACCTTTAAAAACGACAATTTTATCGATTTTAGTTAGGCATAATTATGTAAGGCTGAGACAAGCATTATCGACAAAATCAAGAAAGGAGCTCTGCGCTGGTTTGGACATGTAGAACGAATGGACAGCGAGAGAACGGCTAAGAATATTTACAATGCGAATGTTGATGGATGCAGAAATAGAGGAAGACCGAGAAAGACATGGCATGACCAAATCCAACAAATACTTAAAGATGGGACATGTCAAAAGTCGGAATAATCGGCGCGCTTGCATGAGAAGATGTATGAATGTAGAGGAAGCGAGATCTGTATGCACAGATAGAGTGTTGTGGCGTTCTATCCTCTCTGCCTACCCTTACGGGGAAACGGCGTGATGGTTTGTTTGTTTGTTTGTAATCAGTACGACGTGCACTTGTCTTTTTCACACAATATCTGGGAAGCATCTGGGAAAGAGTGACAGAAAAACTTTGTTCAAATGCCTATTCATCGAGTTTCTCTGACACCGTATACCCTATTATCAGCATAATTCTTAAAAATATTGCTGTGGCCTTAAAAGCAAAAATGACGAAGTTATGCCATAATTTTCGCTGAAAATTAAGAAATAAAAGTGCCACATTAATCAATCTTCCATTGTTTTTTTCTGAAAATATTTCAAACAAAATGGCACTAATGGGTGAACTTTAAGTTGTGGCATTGTTTATGTGAATGAATGTTATATTGATAGCGCGAATCACGTGTTTATAGCTGCTATATAGTAAAAATAAGTTTTTTGAGTTGTGACACCGTATTCCCGGGGTTCGAAGTGTAGATTTAAGTTTACCCTAGTATAATCAGTGTGATATACATATTATTTCGTGTACAAAACGAAATAAATTTCTAATAAAAAAATATGTTTTATGATTTACGTGCCTAAATATTTTGATTTTGATGGCATGTTTACTTATCATTATACTCAAATCGTAATACGCAACTGATGGTGCATACGACACTGCATTAGAAAAATACATCCAGTGTTTTTCAATCTTGTTTAAGGTAGGTAAAGTGAGGTGATCAGTGTTATGCTTCAGGTGCCAATGAAAAATTGCTATGTAAAACCACCCTACAAACAAATATTTCATGTTGACCCAGGACCTCAAGCATAGTAGGTAAACGCACCAACCACTAGACTACGAGGCGGACTTTTCTCCACTCGATTACCTTTTTCAGGATTTTTACTTGAGAGTAGACATCGAGTCAAAAACACTTGTCCAGGATTCTGGTTTAATTTCACCCACATAACTGTATTCTTGATCCGCCCGGACACATACAGTTTATTTTTACACAACTCAAAGTTATTTTATTTTGCACCGATTTATATAGACGATTTGCACTTTCATTTACATGGATACAGGGCATATTTTAATTTGAAAACGTCAATTTTGATCTTTGAAAAATATTTTGCGTCATTCCCATTCTCATTCTCATTTTTTAAATTAAATCTTTTGACGATAAAATACAATCTGCCTTACTTATTCATAATATTGGTATTAAGTTACGCCTAGGCATAGTAGTAAAATACGGATGGGAATACCATCCTTATAAACAGTAATATAATAAATATGGTATTCCCATCCTTATTCTACCACTACGCCTAGGCGTAACTTTATATTAGGTTTATAAGTAAGGCTCAATATAAACTGGAGGCATCCGTGACAACAAATGAGGTTAAGTCGCTGCACTAACTACCTCAGTGAGCTGAATACCTAAACACCAATTACTGACTTACTCTTTCTTAGGTAAATCCACCCACGCAATGTTAAGATAGACAATATAACCACTACAAAAGACTTTACTTCGGAATTACAAACAAAGCGGTAATGACGCAGTCTTTTTCTTCAGTTTTTATAAGAACCATATGGATGGTCTTTTTGTTTGCTTAAACTTGCATCTTAAAATAAAAACCGGTCTAAATAAAATGTTTTAAGTAAACTATCGAGATTTGTTTCACCCTCCATACCATTTACGGAATGCCATACCAGCAACTCCAGATCATTTTATGCAAATTCAAATAAAAATGTAAAAGGGAATTCATAATATTTTATATATGCGAGTGCATGTATCATTTGATTAAATTTTGAATTTTTACAAATACGTTTTTACAACAGAGATGAAGAATATTTAAGATAAGGTTATATAAAAGTCTAGGCATGTACAGGGCTTACGACCTGTCATTAGCCGGTTTAAGTAGCCAATGTAACACTGTTTAACATTCACCATTCTGCCCATATTCGAACATCTATATTCCTTCAATTCTTTCATATGTTGATGTTTGTGAAGTTAAAGAATTGAAGCCTTTATTTATGCGGATGAAATTCATCTAATTGAATTATTACACCTACATACTAGGCAACGCCTGAATTTATTTTCATTTTCTATACTTCTTCATGGACCAGGTGGATTTATCAACAATATTTTGAGTTTGTCCAAATTTTTGTAGACAAGGACTGGATTCAATGCTCTATTTATTTTTTTTTTTACTTTTAATTTTATTGTAATCCAATGTCTGTAGTTATCAGCCAATACAAAAACCCAGTAGATATTGTTTAAGTGTATTTTTTTAAAGCCGATCAACAGCCTTAAGTAAGCCCTAATAGATTGACATTAATGAGTAATACTTAAGCTAAACCGTCTTAAAATCTACTTAAATTTACAAAATGTATAATAAACAAAAGGTACAAATATGGCATAATCTAGGCGGACATGGCAAGTGTGACATCGCGAGTCAGGAGAGACAACACCGCTTGCTTCTTTAATGCCTGCCCTTGCTGTAGAAACACATCGACAGTACCGTTTAGTGAGATTCCGTTCACTGTTCTGAGGATCCTTGGCAGAGGGGAAAAGAATCCGATGTTAGTTTTATAATTTCCCACAGCAAAGACAGGATTGGTACGCATGTTACGGCGAAGTACATGAGGGTTTATCTGAGCAAGGATATCATGGGCATCTATACAGTTGGATATTAATTTGTGCAAGAATATCAAACCAGCCAAAATCCTTCTGAATTCCAAACTGAAGATATGAAAGTACTCTAGACGATCATAATAGTTTATTATGAAAGTATTTGATCCGATTCAAAATTTAACGACTTATAACATTTACGTTGCACCGATTCAATTCAATTATAATTAGGAGACCATACTATAGAATTAAATTAAATTCATTAAATTAATGAACATAACAGCTATCTATCTATATTCAGATATAAATAAGATCGACGCGTAATGGTCGACTAATCGGTTTAATAATTCGAACACTAATTATTGGCGCTTGAATTAGCCGGATTCTGGAAAATAAAATAAAAAACTTGTTTGAAAATACAAAATTTCTTTATGATACATTGGGCCGTACTTTAGTTTAAGTTTACAGTATTGAACAGTTTACAGTATCGAAAGAACTTTGCCAATTTCTTAGCCAAACTCATCACCGGCATTTCCTTATCCGCACCCAGTGATGGGGATAGGGCAATAGAGCGCTGCATCGGTAGTGTAATCGCAGCGTATCTTATACATTTTATTACGCCGAGGGTAAGGTTAACAGTCTTAGGCTCCAGGTGCCATTTCAGGAAAAACTTTTTTTTATACGGGAGTAAAATTATTGTTGCCCTTTCTTGCAACGTATAAAGTTTGGATTAGCCTACTTTAAAAAGATAATTATTTCAACAATGTTTTGAGTAGGTCCAAATTTATTTATTTAAAACTTCAAGTACAAAGAATAATTACTTTGTCGGACCTATTGCTAAAACAATAACTTCCAGGCAACTAAAAAACATAATAGTCAAAATAAGAGTTGGTCAAAAAATTTTACTAAAAAACCATAAATATATATCAAAAGATACAAACATAAAATATTCAAAAAAACTAATTTACTAAAAATAACGGCTGTTTTTCAATTGGGAGATAAGGCTTGCGCATTATTTTTTTTTTAAAGTTCATTATGTTTTACATATTAAGATTGAGGAATGTGGAATCAGATAATGAGTTTGGAAGGAGAGAGAAAGAGGAACCAAAGAAAGAAAAAGGGTTTTTTTTTTTTTTTAAATAGTCAAATTCAGGGAGTTCAGGATTCTGAGGATATGTTTAAATGTTTCAAGCGTTTCTTGAAAGTTTCAAGAGAAAGTGCATTTTTTTATGAAGAAGTAGCTCATTCCAAAGTCTAGCGCTTGAACGGAAAAGGAATAGATGAACAATGATGTGCCATGTCGAGGAATAGAAAGTGTTCTCTCCTGAAAAATGTGTTGGAGAGTTGTTTAGATTCAAACATATTACAACGAAAAGGGAAAACATTTTTGAGAAGGGAATATTTTTGTTTTATATTTTTTTTAAAGGAATATTAGCGTTCTTATAATTTACCCAAATATTTCAATTTGGTGGCCATTTTCAACAAGTTTTAAATAACTCTCTTTTAGAAAGTGGAATTCAAGTTAGGGTAGAGTGGGGTTCGAACCTCGGACCTCTGATCCGTGAGTCCGCAACACTAACCACGAGACCACAACCCGATTCAATATGGAATATGGAAGTCTAGGCATTTTCATTTGGACATATTTAAAAGATTGTTGATTAAACTAATTGGAGCTCTTATACTTCACAAAATTCAACAGATGGAAGAGTTAAGGAAATGTGGATTTTCAAACATAGGCAGAATGGTGAATGTTACACAGTGTGTAAAGTGGCCACTTGAACCAGCAAATGACAGGTCATAAGCCCTGTAAATGATTCGACTTTCCTTTCTCAATTTTTTTTTCCCTCTCTATTGCAACAAATTTATTTCTAAATATCTCCCTATCTAACCAGTCTGCAAACGTTTGGACATACTCAAAACATTGTTGCATTTAATGGATTTATTCGTAATGCGATCCATCAAAAACATTTGCTTCTGTTTAAGAACACGTTATTTCATGCAATCATAGTTATTATAAATTTCAAAATATTTTACACTAAGAGCGTTTCAAAAGAAATATGTGTAAGATTTCCATGTTTTGAAATGGAATTTCGAAGTTAAATTCGTTTTTATGCAATGATTTTTTTCCTAACCCTTTGCGGAACTGTTAATCAAGTTCACGAGAGTTTAAATCAACCATTTATTGATTTTTAAACTATTTGATAAAATACCGTAGCAACGATTGAAAGAAAAAATAGATAATCATAGTAGAAAGTAGTCTAATAAGGAAATTGTAATTAAATCAGCGTAAGAAGCATATAATTTATTATTTCAGAATTTATGTTCATTTTAAACCGGATATTTGATTGAAGTGAATCAATATCGCAACGATCTGTGTTGGTCTATCTGTACTTATATACGCATTCATACAGCTGCTACACACAAATTCAGCATAGAAAAATTATACTCTGTAGTCACTACACTATCATTGAAAGTATAATGACAAATAAAATAACTCTTGAATTACCTACTGCTTTCACTTCATTGCATGAATCTAACTGTTTTATTTCGATCATCATGGCAAATTGAGAAAGTTATTATGTTTGACATTGTAAGAGGTTATATTAGCTATGGATTACTCGTAATAAACAGAAAAATAGTATTTTCATAACACAATACAAGCAATAATACAATCATGTTTTTATTTGTAAACATTATTGATTTATTGTAAATGTGGTATTGATGATTGAATACTAGCATTAAAACTGATGATTGAAATAAATATATAAAATATAAGTGCAGAATACATCATTACTTATGTACTGCTTTAATGCAGATAATTTGTTACGCGAATTAAAAATTATTAGTCTTACGCCTCAACTAATCCAACGCAGGGAAATTATAAAACACACTTGAAATAAGCATATTGTCAATTTTATCACAAATGGAACACGAGACAACCAAATCAAGTATTTCAACCACTAGCCAAAAAGTCGAACATACGGTACCGTTCATCAAATCATGGAGAAAAATACTTAGTCAACCTCGGACACTTTTCAAGATAGAAAAACCTCCCCTTTTCCACCTCCTAAGATAATCTGAGTCCACGATCAACTTTATTTCGTAAATCTACCATTCGTTTTTATTTGTGAATTTTTATACAGTGATCGTAAAAAAATGTGTGTACGTTAAAAGCATTCTGTGACGTAAATAATTATTAATTTATTTGTTTCTGGATACATCAAATATAATTTAATTTAAAAAATCTCTTTTAGAATATGGACTAATAGGATGGGGATCCGCTTCAGCTACACATCTTAAAAGAATTATTGAAGTACAAAAAGGCATCATAAAAGTTTTTCTCAAGGTAGCAATAAGAACCCCAATTTCATAAACCTTTCAAGCCATTAATGTACCTGAGATATGCCGAATATACGCTAAAATTATATTGATAGACAGATTTGGAGATGGACATCGTCATCCCCCTTTTCAGGGACATGAATATATAATGGCGACAAGAAATATTATCACTGTCAATATTCCTCCCTTTAATACAACATTTAGACAAAGGTGCAAAAATTATTTTTCGGTCCAATTGCTTAATATACTTCTACATAAAATTAATTTAAGTGATAACAAACAATATGTTAAACGAGAAATCAAAATCTGGATGAAGAAAATTAGGATAGAAGAAATAAAAAAAATATTCGAATGACACGTGAAATAAGTTTTTAAAAAATATTTCAGTTTTAAAAAAAACAGTTCTCCTCAGAACAGATTTCCCTACGGAAGAGGACTCTTTAATTACTTTCGAATATAAAATATTTTACATTGTTAATATAAAAAAAAACAGTAAAATAAAAAAAAACATATTATTTATGTTCAAAGCATTAACTTTGTGGTCAGACATTTTAATCAATGTTAGTAAATATTAATATTAAACCCGTCATCGACTTTTTACGTCCCGTACGGTTTCGAGACGTACCCGTATCTTCGTCAGGACATCCACTACGCCAACGGTGTTTGTGATATACCAAAAATTCAAAAACGTCTCAAGATAATATGAAATGAATATTACATTTCTCAGTGTAATAAAGATTTTGCAAAACATGCTCCAAATCGAAAAGAAATCCTGAATGAAATTACTCCGACAAATTTAGCGATTACCTAATAATATTTTATATAATACGTACATTGAAAAATACAATCAAAATTATTTAATGGAAATAATATACCTATAATGAAAAGGAGATTAAGTCTTCTATTGAGAAACCAAGACAGTAATTGAATTTCGAAATGTTCCATTTATTTGCTTTATTACAAAGAAGATACGAAAACAAATCGATCTGTGAATTATGGCAAATTATTTATGTAACTTACTTGTATAATCAATTGTTTATTATTTTGACTTTCACTATCTTAAACCAAATTCAATCCGAAAAATAAAAGTCATTTCTAATTGAGATTATGAAACAAAATTTTGTCGAATGTCCAAAAATTCAAATGACTTGGTAATCATTTTAGAACAGTGGGGGCAATATTTAAAATCCTATAATTATCGACTTCATAAATTTGTGCGAATAATATTTATATTTTTTTTAATAATAATTCAAATTTACACCTCGCTGAGAAAAATAAAATAAAGGAATACAGGCATTTTTAAAGATGAAGAACCTGTTTTTAAAAATTTAGGCGTTTTCGGGGATAATAGCTTGTTAACTAACTAACTAACCATCACGCCATTTCCCCAGAGGGGTAGGCAGAGAGGATAGAACGCCACACCACTCTGTCCTGGCACACTTCCTTTGCTTCCTTCACATTCATACATCTTCTCATGCACGCACGTCGATTATTCCGACTTTTCACATGACCACTTTCAAGAATTTGTTGTACTTGATCATGCCATGTCTTTCTCGGCCTTCCTCGACTTCTACAACCAGACACATTCGCATCATAAATCTTTTTAGCCGTTCTTTCATCATTCATTCGCTCCACATGACCGAACCATCGCAAAAGACCTTTCTTAATTTTGTCGATAATGCTTAACTCAGCCTTGCATTCTGCTCTAATTTCGATATTAGGGCACCTATCATACATTGTTTTTCCGCACATTCGCCTGAGGGATCGCATTTCAACAGCATTCAGTCTACTTTCGTCCCTTTTTTTCCAACTCCATGCTTCGCTTCCATAATGGCTTGTTGGTTTCTTGAATTGCTGTTCTAAGCGGCCGGGCCGATAATTAATATTCGCCCCATTCTTCCTATGTTATGTTGATTTATAAAATATTGTTCAACTACATAATTATACTATTAAGAATATAATAAAATATTTTTCTGTTTTTAAACGACCGTGTTAACCAATAAAGTAGATAAATAAAACATCTTTTATTAAATTAAAATTGACTTAGGGAATTCACGCTTGAGTTAGGTATGCTCTGTATGTGTAACAGTAGGTAATTAAATGGTGCATTAAGTACCTTCAGTATTGTTACAGATTTCTCCACTCCGTGGAACTAGAAATGAGAATGGAGTTTACGCCAGTATGGAACGTTTAATTACATGCAGGCTCTAATGGCGGGGAAACGCTTTGAAATGCGACCATTCCTAATTTGTCACAGCGCGGAACTAATGTTGTTCAACCCTTTTTCGTAATTATTATATAGAAAAAATATAAAACGTACTCTTTTCCTTTGGGAACATAATCGAAACCATAGGTATCTTTATTAATGGGTTATTAAAAGGTTGCTGGTCTGATACATATTAAAGGGCATTTCTGGTTCTTAACACATCAAGGGAATGACCGCAAAGAAAACCAGCCTCTTTGCGCAAAACTTAGAACCAACACAAATAAGTTTGTACTAAAATCATCAATTCCTATAGCAGACGTTCTTCTCGATGATATGAATTTTCGCAAGTAATTCATTGTAAAATCGTGGTAGTCCTTACAAAATTGACGTAAGTACCGAGAGCTGAATTTATTCAAAATTACAAACACAGGTCGCATATATCCATATTTCAAAAAACCTGTGTTTATTTAAGTTATCGTATTCAAGGTTAAAAAAAAAAAGTTGTCAAGCGACATGTAGCAACTTTACAGGAGAGCAAATTAAAGTTTTTTTTTTAATGAATGAAGAATCTCGTACTTTAATTTTTTTTATCAAATTATGTAGGAATCACACAAAAATAATACGTATGTATGAGTTTTTTTTATAAATAAAAAAAAAACAAAAAAAACTTTAATTGGATGTTCAGTAAAGCTGCTATATGTCGCTTTGCAACTTTTTCTTTTCCAATGTCAATATATGTATAAAGGTATAAAAGAAACGTATTTAATTTCGATTATTGTGGAAGCAGCTTATGATACCCATGAGGAGTGCTAGCGCTCTAATATATTTTTTTAATCAATTATGTTAGGCCCAAAAAAGGTTGGGAATATCTGATCTGAACAATCGTTATACAAAACTATAACCACATTTTATTTTAAATGCCCATTGAATAAACGATTCTTGAGAACAATTAACAAATGCCTACCTTCGCACTAATTATTACAATTATATTATGCAATTGAATAGTACAGAAACTATAATTAAATAAAAATGGCAGGACATGTTGTAAGACCAGCGGACGCGTAATTCTTAAGTAATTATCCTTGACCGGACCCCTTAGCATATTATTGTTCGTAAACTTTATTTGTATTTTGTTAGCAACTTTGCATTGTAAAAGCCCTCTGGGCGTTTAATGAATAAAATAATAAAAGTTACGGAACGACAGATAATTTTAAAACACAGTTCCGTTTGCAAAAATAAACCAGAACCCTGGACGAGTGTTTTCGACTCCGTGGCTACCCACAAGTTAAAAAATTTTTAAAAAAGAACTCGAGGAGATATTAGTCCTTGTAATCTACTGGAGGTGAGTTTTTCTACTATGCCTGAGGTCCCGGGATCGATCCCTAGCAAGGTCGACATGTTAATATTGAATTGTTTAACCGCCTTTAAAACAAATATTTCACTTCAACTGTGACAGAAATCAAACCCGGGACCTCAAGGTAGCACGGTAGGCGAATGCAAATATTCATCCAGGGTTCTGGTGCCATTTCGCAAGCAGAATAGTATTTTTCATCCGCCTAGACACAGACATAATCATAATTATATAAGCTGATATAATATTTAAACAAAATGTAAATCAATGAATATCTTCATTATTAAAACCATATGTTTTTATTTACAATAAGAGACAGTGCATACATATTTTTATTTTTTGGTATGTGTATTTTTTGTACATACACAAATCTGGATTTCTCCCGAGGGGGAGTAGGTATATATATTTTTTATTATTTTTTATTATTGCTAACAAAATACATAAAATAAAGTAATATGCTAATTAAAAATACTTAACTTCAATATCAATACATAGATGGCGCTCCAACACGCTAGTGAATGGTTTCTCATTTAATAAGATATATACAAAAATCAAAATGTTACCTGTGTCGATATTCGCTAATAAGCGGAATGGGGAATGTTGTAAAACGTAAAGTGGCCACTTAACCCAGCCAATGACAGGTCATAAGCCCTGTAAACGCTCGAATATCCATAATCCTGAATTTGGAAAAATTCTACCTCATCTCTGTAGGGATATTAATAAAAAATATACATATTTTTATATCTGTCCAGCATGTCACTTTCTATTTCAATCGGATAATTATTACAATTACGAATATTCATGAAAAAGAAAATATTGTAATGTAATTACGGGAAACTTAATAAAACCATGAAAGTTTTCCTATGAAGCGTTTCTAAGGAAAATGTAATTGACGTGAAGAAAGGTTTAAAAAACATTTCTTCCGAATTGCATGATCGAACCGTTAAAACAACGACCAAACAAAAAAATAAGGTTTTAAGAAGAAAAAAAAAACTCAACTATAAAATACCAATTATCAGTTTAATCAGCAATATTTTGAGTACGTCCAAATGTTTGTAGATAAGACTGGATTTCACTCCCATTCATAATCACATCCTTAATTTAAACTAATTTCAATATCTGGTAACCTTCGAACGGACATTTATCTAGTTAGGCGGCAATATTTATGTATTTATTTTATAAATTTATTGCATAAAATAAGTATACATATTTAATAACAGGAAATAAAACGGAGTGTTCTCTGTTTAGGATAGTCTCATTTATGGACATTGTAATTATAAAATAATGTTTTGAGTCTGTCCGAATGTTTGTAGACATACAGGATTTCGCCCATTTAGAGAAGGAATATGGAAGTCTATGCACTTACAGAACAGTGTGTAAATTGTAATTATATTGTAATTTTGTAAAAATAGTTTTTCGTTAAATTAAATTATCCAAACACAAATATAATTATTTAAGAAATGCCTAATTCATATCTCAGTTCTTGAATTTTTACCGGCTTTCAGATACATGTCGTTGGCCTAACTTGAAAAAGTACCAAACTTACTTTTGTTCAGGTGAGAGTAAAAACAGTTTTTACTTCAGTAGCGGATGGTAGGGATGATTTTATTCAATATGCATTTTTTTATTGATAGAACACTGTACGAATATACAAGTTTTATACACATGTAGATTATTTGATGTCCTAACAGAAAAACCCAAAATATCATTTTTGGCCATTTTCGGATATATGGTGTTACATACTAAGGTAAAATTAAAAAGATATTACGCTTCATAGAACGATATTTTCATATCATGAAACCGAAAAATGAGCGTTGTCGCGTGTAAATTGCCGTGTAAAACGCGCAGAAGAGTAAAAAAGATTAACTGTCTATGCCAGTTTACAGTGAATTCAGAGCTGTATGTCACGCCTTTTTACGCTGCTTTTTAAGGACTACAAGTTAGGTTCCGGAACTTAGGTTAAATGGAACGCAAGACGGGTGCTTACTAGTGTATACATATGTACATATATCTATGGTTATACATTATTCTGTCTATCGGCAAGATACACGGACAACATATGGCAAAAAACCCGAATAATAAAGTCATAAAGAAAAAGCCTCAAATCACATCCTATTAAATGAGCACTGAATTATTTTTTTTACATACGATAAACACAGATTACGATCGGTCAATGTATGTTTCGAGTGGATGTAATTTATCAAAATCCGCTATAATTTATTGGCAACGTGCAATTTGCCTTATACGATCAAGCAAGTGATAATTTTGTCTTAGCACGAATGAGTCGCTATAGTTATCACGGGACAAAACGAGCATGACTGGAATGGCGAAGGTTTCTAAAGAAATCGACTTGGAGACACTGTTTTCTTTTAACTAGACGTCAGCATCACGATAATTCTATATTGGGACACATTCCGTTTGTTCACTTGTTATTCAAAGCCATAATAGCTGGTTTATTGATTTATTTAACACTTCATGTACATAAACAATTTATAAACATATAAAGGCAACTTCTTCCTACCTACCCGCCTTTTTTGGTTAGTAAAAGACATGATAAAAGACAGTATTAGTTTAGTATATTCAAAATATGAACATACAGTAAAACTAATATTATTCGGATTAACGAGTGCCAGACGTTATCTGGATATGTAGAGATCCGAAAATTGGGTTATCTTGCATTAAATTTAATCGGGTTATGGTCCCGTGGCTATTGCTGACTCAGGGATCAGAGGTCCGAGGTTTGAACCATACTTTACCCCAACTTGGATTCCATTTTCCAATAGTGAGTTATTTACATTTTGTTGAAAATGGCCACCATAATTGAAATATTTGGGTATATTATAAGAACGTTAATATTTATTATTTTTTTAAATTTTGATCACCTTTTTGTTGCTTTTGAAATAATACAACGAATTGAAATGCCATTAAAAACTTTTTTTAACATGTACAGGGCTCTATTCTAACGAGAAGTCAAAATTTATCTTCAATTTATCTAAACTAAAATTAAATAAAAATAAAATACAAACTAAAATTAAGTTATGTGTATGAAAAATAGAATATGTTTACATTTTTTTTTCTAAAAATGTTTAATTACAAGTTGCCGACGAAGATGTTTCGAGTTTTCATTAAAATATACACATTTTTGTACATAAATATTAATGTTACTTTATACTATCTCGATATGTACAGATGGAGACAGCGTTGTAACCGTGGCCCAGCAAAAGATGTCGAAGAAACTTTTTTATTTGTTATTACTCGTATAACATCTCCAACTTTTTATTTATTTCCTGATAATGATCCGGATATTTGGGAATTCGTATGACTGGAGTTCGGACAAACAGAGTTCTACTGTATAATAAAATACGCATCTGTCTATTTACAATTACAATTTTAATAAAATGATTTTGAAAAAATCAGCAAACATACATGGTTTTAGTAATTTATTTATTTGTTTACAAAAAACAGATAAACATACATATCCGGATTACAGGTCCAGACTGTTAAACTGAAACTTATTAACTTTTTCAATAGAGCCAAATAAACTACACCTTGACAGACCCGTTACAAAGAGTACTCACACATTTATATCCATATAATATATATTTTTTTTTAAATTACACTATCGTTGCCAGTCTGATTAGGTACCCCGCACTAAGACCGGCAATTTTTTTAAACATAAGTTCCGTAAAAACAATAAAAGTTCAGTGCGTTCGAATGTTTAATAAGCCTAAGTAAATATGTTAGTGCCTGTCGGTGAAGCAAGTAAATATGCTAATTTCGTTCATGTATAGGCATACAATAATATTGTATACGTTACGTCACGCACTTATAACCAAAAGTTAAGATTTAAGCGAACTGTATGTCATTTACATCTTTAAATTAAAAATAAAATCTTACACCATATAAAATTACGAGAGTTTAAACAGAAACAGAAATTGTTTTTTGCCACAATTGTTTACTTCTTTCGATAGTGATTCGACTCCCGCTGACCAATGGCATGAAGAAAAGAGGTCACCATTATCTTAAGCTTAACAACACGATCACATTTGCACATTTATTTAATATACTAACGATGGCATATGCACAAAATATCCTAAATTGATAATATCAACTTTTCAGAACGGCTAGTTAAAAAGTGAAGATTATGGACATACATACTTTTATAATGCAAAACGATACACTAAGTATAAACTTCAAATAAATGTTTTAAAAAATAATAGCAATCGGCGTCGCGTCGTTAAACTCTTCTGCAAATTAATGTTATCAACATACGATAGTTTACAAAAATGTCATCGCAATGATGGTGGCGAACACCGGACCTTAACTGAACGTAGTTATGCAGAAAACAGCCAGCCATAAAAAAGTGAAACTGAGATAATAGCACCTTTGTGAAATGAGCGAATAAACAAATCTACACAACAGTTGGAATGTTTTTGACTTTGACAAATGATAAACAATGAGTACATTAGTTTTTTTATGTTACAAACATGAATCTAATTATATGTTTGACCAGTTTTAATATTTTTTTTAATTCGTTAAGATTTTCCTAGTGCTGTGGGTGTTTACTGCAAATTGAGAAATGTCGTTTTTGTGATGGACACCATTTTCAAAAGGTGATTAAAACAATTTTTTGTATTAAAACGTTCTTGCTGTTTTTAGCAGGACATAGAATTGACCTTACTGCACCCGATAACATCAATATCTCATTTTTTCGAAATTGTGGACAGGCTGCTTTCTGCATAACTGCGTTCAGCAGATACCCGTAATTCCATATTCTCTTCTTTAAAAAGCTCTCTATCTCTGTTGAAATATGCATCTACTCTATTTTACCTTTGTGAGTAGAATACGTAGGCACTGACTTATGTACAGGAAAGCTTTCCTAATCGATTGTGACCGTGATACCCAAACAGGCGTAACGCATTGTTGAATGTCCCTGAAGGAATTTTGTAAGGAAAAGGCCAAAATCACACAATCGTATCACAAGTTTCAGCTTGGTAAATTAAAACATCGGCGATAAGGTGATTTCATGTGATTTTTCTTGTCTAATATTATCTCAAATAGGCGTTGATGTTAAATGTGTAGGATTTATGCTAAACATTATTCACATGCGGCATACGTATGTCGAATATAAAAATTGTATTGCAAATGTCCTTCAAAGGCCAGCATGAAATATTTTCCGTGAACAATACAAGTGGGTAAATGAAATGTCCAAATTTTTCAAAAGTCCAGGACTCGTATTAAAAATTTATTTCATTTTATTTATTTCACAGTTTTACAATGTACACAGATTTTTGTTTCAGGTTCCGACTAGCTAGGAATTTCACATGTTTAAGCAGAGCCTTGATGAGGAAGTTCAGTGCTACGGGAATTTAGATGTAAAAATGTTTTCTTACATGCGGTAAAAATAAGAGCATTTAATTGTACAGTGAAGTTTCTCTAAAATGCATTAAAAAAATAATAAAAATGAACTACATTGAATGACGTAGCAAGTTCTTCTAAATCAACCAATGATAGCGTTGTAATAGATTTTCGGTTTACGAGAAGCCAACCCACTAATCAAGACAATTCACCGAAGACAACTAGTGACGTCACGCGCGGAGTAATTAAACATTTATTTGGCTTAGCATGATAGTCTATTAACAAACAAACAAATATATTTTTTAAAACACTAAACTTCTTCATAATTCGTTAGTCCAATCGAATAATGTTTTTTTAACTATTATTTATGTATATATGTATGTATACTTTTATGCGAGTATGTATTATTAGATATCAACTATTATTTAGATATCAACTATTATAACTAGAAGCATTAAATAAACAATGTCAATTAATATCTCGACAATAATAATTGGTTGGTTGGAAGAAATAGCCATTTGGCAATAAGCCCGCCAATGAACAAATAACATTATGTACAAAAAGTTAAATAAATAATAAAACAAAGAATGTAAATCAATGCAGGTTGTGGCCACTGTTCAGTAAGGCGTTCATTTAGTAAAAAAAATGCAAAATAAATTAATTTCTCGTGCGATATTTGCGTGGAATTTGTCAGTTACATGGTTAGATTACCATGTAACCGAGGAAAGCAATGCAATTTTCCCAATTAATTAAAGGCAAACATCGAAAGATTTTCTGCTGTCGTGATACGTAAGTACGTATTGTTATTAAGGATAATTTATTTAGCGCCATTAATATAACTCCTCAAGGGCGCTTTAAAAAATCTTTTCAGTACTAAATTTAATTTGTCTTAAAACGGTATTTTAACTTTTTGGTAAAACGATTTATTTTGTCATAAGATGATTTATTCAAATGAGGTACACAAATATCAGAATATAATAATAAGTCAAACATTATTCAAAAATATAAAAACCCCGTTTAGTCCTAGTTTTTTTATTTATCACAAATATATTTATAAGCCCTTACGGATTACATTCATTTTACAAAATAATTTATCTTTTTTAAATTCATATTCTATTGATAGTGATATTTTTTGTAAATGCTGTCTTAGTATTTTGTTAAGTTTTACCTGGTAGTATATCGTATAATTTCAATCACAGGTTTATAAGTGTCGACTGTCTAATTATTCATAATAAGTCAAATCAACTTATTATAATATACTGTCGTAAAATGTACTCAAGCGCGTTATAAATCAGCCGTGCGTAAGAGCATCTATCTGTCAATACCTGTTTCAATCTCGAGGACTAGGCATTTAATATATTGTATATATGTTTTAGCGGGTATTCAAGCTATTTTCGATATGTATCCTGCAAAAATAAACCATGTTCAAATTGATATGAAAACGAATTTTTCTTTGAAAAATGTATGATCCTTAAAAAGTCTTCAAATGTCATTTAGCATAGTTTCACACCAATGTTATCAAAGTTTCAACCCAAATTAACACCGAAATGCGCTTTATAATGGAGTGCGTCTCAGCTATTTATTTTCCGCTACTACTCAATAGATGTCGCAAACAGAAAACTGCCTACAGGCACGTTATTATATTCATTTAAAATTCATAAATAATATATCGTGACCTTTATAATATTCAATAAATAGCGGTTGTCCTTATAACAAAAGTTGACTTACCTTCCATGACGTATACAATGCTGCCGACATCTCCCTCCTTGATGATGAGACTCTCTGCACCATATTCCACCGGGTACATACAGTCCACTATTTCTCTGATCTGCGTCAGCTCCAAATTCTTCATGAAGTCATTGTCCAAAATGGCGGCCTTTATTAGGTCACGCGATCTGTAAAAAATGTTATTTAAACTTTACTTTAAAAAAATTTATACATTAATAAGATGTTTTGAAATGTTATAATGCTCTTTCAGTTTAAAAAAAGAAAGGTAACAGAATAAAACAGGATAAAGAGCCCTTACACAACTGTTTTTATGGTCAGTAAAGTAAAGTAAAAAATCATTACTTGTCTGTAAATAATATCAAATAATGTCATACAATGTTTTTTTTTAATTTACCTACAAAAAAATATGCAAAAGCAAAAAAAAATATTTGAAAAGCTCTCACAATTTTTATTTTTTAACAATACATGTAAAAAAATATTAATAATAATATTATTATAAAAAAGGTTTGTGTGACAATAAATAATATCAATTAATGCAATCCAATATAGTAAGTAAACATATTTTAAACATAAAACACGATATTTATACGCTATTTATAGAAGCTAAATCAAAAACTATCACAATTAAAAATATTAAAGTAATATATTTTAGGTGCTGCGCTTTGAGATTTACTTCTGGAATTTTCTTTTATAAGTTCATCGGGAAGTTTATTAAATTGGAATCGGCCAATATTTTCCAAAGACTTCTTGCCGGACTGAATGCGAGCGGAAAGTAACTAAAGATCGAAATTTAGAGACATGCAGATTTTTTTAATATCGCGTATTGCGTTTTTTTTGAGCGAGCAGAAAATTTATGATATTCAAAATGGTGGTCATCTGCAGTGCATTAAACTCTAGCATGTAAATAAATATGTGATTTAACGCAATTAATACTTGTCTGTGAGAAAATGTGTACCTAGGTTCATAGGTAAACAGATGTAACGAACTTTGGTAGGTAAATAAATATGTTATTTAAACGGAATTCATAGTTTTTTGTAAGAAAATTTGTTTTAATTATTCTTCCGGAGTATTTAGCTTCAGCTGAAATGCCAAAATAAAATGAAAATTACATTTTTAAAAGTGACACATTTCTCTTCCGTATTTTTTAGGCGTCAGTAAACTATTGGCAAGCATTCAGTAGTCAAGTGTCAAGCTATGCGTAGTAATAGATGATGAATACTGAATATTTTTTTTATTAAGATTAATTCTTATTAACATGTCGAACCATACCAAAATTTTTAAAAAATCATTTATTTTTCATTGTTTATTACATACACAACGGAAAAAATGTTCACCGGCAATTTTACCTGAATTTTGCATAAAATTAAATAAACTTCAATTACGAATTCAGGAAGCTTTATAAAAACAGATGGTTTCATTTAAAAATAGATATTAATGTGTCTGGCTTTGGTGTTTTTATTAGACTTAACGTATTTACTTTGAACTAAAATATAAAACATCTAGTTTTACTTTTTCGTTCATTGACCAACGAGCGCTTTCGCCTAAGTAGGCATCTTCGAGATAGGTTATTCGTTTACAAGATTATGAATAAATGAAATAGTACATTTAAATGTAGAAGGTTTATTGATATTTTTTTTCCAGATAAGTAGGTAGAATTTATTTGATTAAATAATAAACATTACTTTTTAAACAATATATATGTACGCGTGTACTTTTTAAGCGCTTATAAAGATTATAGCACAACAATACTAAGCTTGAGAAAAAAAACATAAAATTATGGTAATTTTGCGAAAATCGATCTCAGAACCCTCGTGCATAAGACAATAGTCGCCACCGCGAAGACAGCAAAATGTTGTTTTTAATAAGTCTATTGGTGTACAACTTGTTTTTTTAATATAAATTATTTTACGAATATATAAATAGTAATTAAAAAATAAGTGGCAGTTTAACGTAATTTTAAGTTAAAACTAAAATTGAATCGTTAATTTCGAAAATGACTAAAGTAAAAATTTATAATATCCATTAAAACTATATTGGAAGGCACAAATTAAGTAAATGCAAGTCAAACTAGTTTTATTTGTATGGTTTTAAAATTACGACGGTAAAATATCAATTCGTATGGGACTATTTTTTGGGTGTATGTTTTTTCTTTCTCCTGTAAAATCTTTTTTTAAATTTTATTATTTTAATTTCCTTTTATTATTATAAGAATATTTGAGTTTGTCCAAAAGTTTGTAGACAAAATACTGGATTTCACTCCCTCGGGAGTCATTGAGATGAACAAATTACAACAGGCATGGAGAAAGTATTATTATTACGTTTTTAATAAATTGATTGCATAAATAAGTACATATTTAATACCAGGGAATCTATATAAAACTAGTGAATTACAAAACGAATACGGAGCGTCCTTGATTTCATGCTTTGGTCGCTTTCGAAATTAACGATTCGATTATAACACTGAAATAATTATTTGGAAAAAAATATTTAAAGAAAACTTGCCATGATCTGTTGCGACGAAGATATGCAAAAAATACGAGATGAGTCTTATTACTTTCAACTTAAATTTAAATGAAATGACTAAGAAAAAAACACCGGCCCCAAAATGTACAAAAAGTTATTTATAATTTTGCTATCGTAATAGTTCAATAATGTGACGCTGAAATGAACATGGTCAAGTAACAAAATAAAAATATTAATACTGTCGATATATAAACGCGAGCAAGGATTATTAAGGAGTTATAACGAGTATGTACTTTTCGTTGACAATTTGCTTTATCTTCAATTTGAATTTAGAACTATTCTATAGTTTTGAAGCGGGAAAAGCGTTTTATTTTTGTTAAAGTACGAATATAGCAACAACGCTACGATTATATACTATATTTGAACGATATTAAAAGAGAGGTACCGTGTTACCGACAAAACTTCATACAGTTTTGCCAATTTTTCCATTGAAATTACACTGCGGAAATAAACGTAACCCAAAATGTTGGATATGTCATATTATACTATTTTAGTACGAAAATCGGGACAGAGGTTACAACAATTGTACGAAGTTTAAAAATAGGAACTGTTTTACCGGCAAAATATCATACATCTTTTGCCAATTTTCCATAGAAATTACACTGCGGAATTAAACGTAACCTAAAATGTTGGATACATTTTTTTTAATTAATGGAAATGTTCGCGTTACGAATATTTTGATTATAGAGGCATTTTCCGTTAGTAAATAACCACGTTAGAAACAAGTCGTAAAAGAACGGCGTTCGAACCTCGGTTTACAGTCTACCACAGAACCGCAACCAGCCTCATTTGTATATTCATATATTTTTTGTGTAGTCAGTGTTATTGAATGTGATATTTTTTATCTATTGAAATCTATTAATCAACATTTTAAAACGTGTTCATCAGAAATTGAAAGGAAAATGAAGACAGCGATAATTAATATTTGTTTTATACCTCGCCGTTGATGATCTAGTCATTTATTCTAAAAATTAATCAAGGGGCAGTTCAGTGTTTTTATATTTGTTAATATTTGATATAATTATTTGTTAATCAATTAAGATTAATATTTGTTTATATCAATCGTATTTTCAGCGCTAAGATTTTTTTAAATTTTTTATTTGTAATTCACTCCGCCCGTGACGTCACAAATTCTCGTAGGTGACTTCTGCTGATTGGAGCTTCCCGGAAACCAAAAATCTGTTACAACACTCTATTGCTGGTTGATTCGGAAGAACTTGTGACGTAGTTCAATGTATGTAGTTAATTTTTTTTTCATAATTTAAATTCATTTTTTCACACATTTTCAAGAAACTACGCCGAACAATTGAATGCTTATTTTTTAACCGCGTGTAAGAAAACAAAAATTACAACCAATTTCCCGTAGCTCTGAATTTCCTTGTTGGGAATTGACTAAATAATACGATTTTTACACTATTTTGTTAAGTGTTTACATTTGTACACCTATTACTTATAATTTTTTTGTGTAGGTATATTGTGATTTACTTTTCCGTGTAAAAGCCCCGTGGCATTTACAAGTAAATAAATATTTTATTTAAATTATTTATTGACAATTCTTGATGGAATTCCATTGTAATGATGTAATAACTTATATTTACATGTACATTCGACTTATATTTAGGCAAAATCACTTTTCTACTGTTAAAGGCATTTATTTATGTCAAAAACCAATTGATATATAACTTTTTTTAATGTTCCATAAAAGTATCGAATAATAATGAAATATTTAGAATTGGAACATACTATGCATGGGTCATTCCTGACCGTATCACTATAAACTGTATCTCTTCATTTAGTGATAAAATAATACTATGTCAACATGTGTATTGTGTTGTAATTTAATAAATAAATAAAATTTCAAACAAATTCAAAATTCAAGAGATCTGCGAATACAAAAAATACTTTAAAACCTATTTTATTATGAAATATATAGGTGTAAATATATTTATTGATTAATAGGCTTTAGAATATAAAGAGTTTAAAAATAACACAAAGTTTTGAGACTCGCTTCGTGAGAATATCATATACTTAAAACGGAAGTTAAGATTATGAACGTGTATGTCACATCTATGCAAGTTGCCTCAATTGTATATTTAAACAAAATTTAAATTATTACGTGTATAAATTGTCGTGTTCAAATGAAATATAAATAAAAAAACAAACTGAACAAATAATGCGGAACATTGAAATGAATATGACAGTTTTCACATTTATTTATTATTTTAATTAAATTTTATTTTCCAGAGTATTTTCAAATTACGTTAAAAATGCTCCCACTTAATGTAAAAAGTATCCCAATTGAAGATATCTAATATCATCGTCCATTTTCAAAAAGGCGTATCTCACTTTTTGTCAAAATTGAGTAATGAATATTTTCATATAAATTGAGTGTTTATGGAAAATATGGACATCCTACTGTTATGAAATAATAAATAAATAAATATCATCATGCATTGTGAATTGAATATTGAACTTCGGTGGAACTACTTTATTCAAGCCAGAAGATTCGCCTTCTTCCTACACCGCGTTTTCCTTCAACTTTTCCTAGCAATATGATTTCGAATATTTCGTACTCGAATAAAATATCCAAAGTACGCTAACAAATAATACATTTACAATAATTGTATATTTTTGGAGAACTTGCACAACGACAGTCTCGCGAATGACAGGGCACAAGCTCTGTTAATGTCTAGACTTCCATATTTCCTTCTCTAAAATGTTCTCAATATCTGTTGCTATATGTCAATCTTACAAGATAAGATTTGAGTCAGTTCGTAGCCGACTCGCTGCGTTTTCTTGAAATCAAAAGCATGAAAGATTGGTGGAAAAAATATTTTAGTTACCTGTCCAGTAGTTTCACCAAATACCGGTCGTTCCAGAGCTTAAGAGTTCTGCCTCTTGTTTTCTTTTTGTCAAAACTTAAAGGAAATCTATCACAATCAGGAGCTGTTTTGTTGCTATTTTTTTTATCTTCTAGGTCGCTGATTGAGTAAAGTTTATCTCAATTTTTCGATTTCAACGAGTCAGTTAGTTTATCATGGTCTATTTTAGTACTATTGAGGAGTAAGTTTGAGAATTCTGGGTGTGATCTGTTTGACTTGTAAAAATGAGAGTGTAATGGTCGGTTATAGTGGACCGTATTAAAGTCTTTATTCGACTTGACCATTATGTGATCTATGCAAGTTCCAGTAGTATTTCCACGGTCGACTTATGGGGCTCAGTACGCCATGAGCTAGTATGTTGATGTTCTGAATCCAGAGTGTTGATGTTGATGTCTCCAATAAGATATATATTCCTGATATTATGACGTCAAATTCATGTTTTATTTCTTGAAGCATCACTTTAAATTCTCAAAATTTTTTGTTTGTACTTGTAATATTTTGGAGCATGATTTTTAATTGTGATGTATTTTTGGCAGTAAGAACAGTATTTAAACCAGATAAAGAGGTTGTCACTGTTGTTTTTAGTAAGAAATGTTGATCAAAATAATCTGTATTATCAGAAAGCATAATATTGCAAAAAAGCATACATAAAATTCATTTGGCACAAGCCATAAGTAGCTAGATGAATTTTCTCTTTATAGCAGATTAATGTTTAATCTGGAAGATTTCAAAGTCATCTGATTTCTGTACCAAAATCTTACCATTTTTAAACCAAACATATTTGTAGTCTTTTTCGTTGGATATACTTTTTGTTTTCCAAAATAGGTCCTTGTAGTATTTGGATTTAGATTTGGCTTTGTTTATGTAGATTTTAGAATTTTCAGCACCGATGACTTTTAAGATTTGGGGATTGTTTTTTTAAATTTACAATCGCCTTATGTTTGTCGTGTTCGTTAAACATGAATATGAGTAGACGGGGTTTGTTTGCAACCGCTTGGGGAATGCCTTATCTAAGGGGTCTAGTTGTATGCCAAAAGATTTAGCTATTTTATTGGAAGCTTCTAGAGTCGTTTCCGATGCTAAAAAAAATATACCACTTATTTCCACCGAATTTTTGAGGGTTGTTTGCTCAGTTTCTGCAAGTTTTATTTTAATAACAGTAATTCTGTCTGCATATATTTTACATTTTGATATTATTTTTTCATGTTTTTCGGTAAATTCATCAGTACTTTTAGATTCAATAAATCTCTTTATATTTAACAAAAATAAAATCTTGGATTTTTTTGTGCCTACGAACTCTGCTTCCATTTCTCGGAAAAAAAACAGTTTTTAGTTCAGTAAACTTTTTGTCTATATATTCCAAGAACTTTTTCTCTGTGGAATATGACCTTGTTGATATTGTTTACTTATGGTTTTTCTATTTAACTAAGTTCAGTAGTTCATTTTAGTAATTGCGAGGAGAAAAGTATCCGGTGAATGCTTGCAACAGACTAAAGTCCGTTCCATCAAACATATGCCAATTGGCCGCAGGTTGGGGGACCATATTTTGAACGCTCATTTTTACTCTAGTTATATACCTCAATGTAAGTCATTAATTATAATTATTACATGATTATAATTTTTGTTTCTTTCATTTAATTACAGGTGAAAAAAACGAGTTTTTATAAAAACTTCTATATTTGTAATAATCGCACTGTTTTACTTAAATATATGTCATAGTGATAAGTATATCGATATAGAGACTATTAATATCGATATAAAGAAATTAGGATTTTTAAAACAAAAAAAAAAAATTAAGGTTATAAAATAAAAAGTGAGCTATGATGATATGAACAACATTGATTTAAACTTTTAAAATTAAAATAAAAGATGGATACGATAAGAAAGTGTTTGACACACCGGGTAAAAATACGAAAATAAAACATTATATCAAAATAACGTGGGTAAAATATTGATTGAAAACAACGATTATTTGATCAATAGCAATAAAAAATAAGTATCTAATAAAAACATTGTTAATTGTTATTACACCTAATAAAGTAACAAAAAATACAAGTATATTTTGCCGTTAAGTTGTGAAATTCGCAAAGAACGTAAAATAAATTTTAAAATGCTCTCCTACACAATAATTTACACAAATTATTATTGATGCAAAGTTTTGATACATTATACATACATACCGAAAAAATAATGAGATAGTAATAATTGATAATTACCGTGGTTAGAAATGGCGAAACATCAAATAGCCGGTGCATAAATAAAGTCCAATTTATATATTTAATGTTACTAAAAGTATGACAAATGTTTATGCGTGAATCAAAACATTATTATGATTGATAATTCTACATTTTATTCGAAAATGTATTTGTTTATATAAATAAACACGGACTCATTGACTTTTTTTCGACTTTTTACATTTGCTATTACCCCTTTAGTTCTAGATTGATTCTTTTACCTAGATATTTAATATAATATTTTTACTTTTTATTCCAGTAAAATGGCTAAATAGTGCAGAGCCAATTCTACCATATTAAACAAAAACATATTTCATTTTAATGCAACAATGTAAACATTACTTATATAATATATCCAATATTTTTGAAAAATTGAAACTAAAATATAAAACAAAAATGAATAAAAATTATCAACTTGTAAGGAAAGAAAGAAAAAAACAAAAATAATAATTGAATGAATTTTGCATAAATGAGTTAAAATAAAAAAAATCTCTTCTATTATGTCCTTATGGCGGTCTAAGCATTTGCAGCTATCGCTCGAACAGGGGTGAATAGATTCACCCTGCAGTGGCTTGAAAAAACGTGTTGTTGGAGCTTTTCAGGGGTTCTCATAAGTTCCAGACTATTTGGCAAAGTTAAAAAAAGGTATTCTATATTCCTTCTTTTCCTACAGTCAAGTTTCTCATGACTGATGATCGTGATCTCCCATGGTTGAAATATCACCAAACTTCTCTAAGCTTCTGGAGCTCCAGCAAGGTGCACCGCGTCCGCGGGGTAGAATCGGCATCCTCCTTACATGCATACCTGATCGGTCCATCTCATGGGCACGCTGCCCAGCATGGCATTCCTCTCGAGGTTTGTAAATCTCGTTTCGGGATATGGCTCAAGAAACGTGGAATTCTTTGTCGACATAAAGTCGGTAATCTGGTGTTTGTTTGTAGTTTCTGGAGTTTGGACAAATTCATTATTCTTTCCGTCCATGATATCCTTGGCATTCTTATCCAGCACCACATTTTATAGCGTCTATTTCTATACGTACTAAAGGAATTATTAGAAAATTTTAGGTATTTTAAAATGTTTTTACCATCATATTAATTATATTCGTGTACCTAGTGGATAGCGTACTGCATTGGTACATCAACCGTAGCGTAAATAGATCATTTTTGTAACATAAAGATAAGACGATCAGTCTTACGCTTTAAGTGCTAGTTTAGTATGGTGCAGATTTTTAGTTAATTTTTCTTCTAAAAAAAGTGTGTATATATATAAATATATGTATCTTGGTTCATTTATATGCATAATCAATTTTATAATAAAATTATAAGATTCCATATAATATACCAGAATATGTCCATATTATTCCTACAGGTGATTTTCTTAAACTGAAAGGTTTGGAAAAAAATGCCTTAAGGCAATATGCCCGCCCTGGTATGTGTATAAAATATATATGTATATAAAGTGTTAAATAATAAATAGGTTTTTTAAATATTCTAGTTCAAAAGTTTTTTTTTTTAATAAATATTTATTTATTTCAAATAAAATGTTATTATTTTATTTTCTATGTAAACACCTCACTAGGCAATATCAACCGTGTCGGGAGTCAACAGGTTCACAGCCAACTCGAAAAGTTTAAGCAGTTTTTAATTTATATGCCAGTTCCACCTATAGGCGGAATTATCATTTTTATGTTTTTCCACGAAAATAAATACTTATTGGTTCGCCTTATTTACATTTTGCACTATTTGATATCCGAGCCAAAATGATAATAATTTTTTTTTTCTAAATTTAAACATATTAGGCTGGTAGTAAACGTGTTAAACCCGCAAATGCAAAAGCGCTGACCATTAGACCGCGAGTCGGAATAAATCCTTTATATATTTAATAAGTAGGTGCTTTAGAAAATTATTTAACGTTCATTTATAATGAACACTTGGCTCTCGAACTAAAAATAAATTAATAAATTTCACGAAACATGTGCCTTATCTTACAATGTAACATGTTTATTTAAATGAACCTGTTTAATTGTACTGAAATGTATTTAAAACTTGGTTCAAATTTCATTCAGAAAGACGGCAGGAACTCGCTCCTAAAGGAAACAAACCAGATGAAAGCCAGCTAATAGTTTTTAAAATAGAATAATTACAAAGTTTTCTGTGCAATTATGAATTAAAACAGATAAAAAAGACGTACTTAGGGATACAAGAAAATAAAACATGGCCTCTCCACTTTTAAATCTCGGTAGGTATGTATATAAATCTTAAATTGAGTGTGTATTTGAATATATGAGTATGTACACCCGAGATGAAAGGGTTTAAATAAATTCATCGGCATTAAACGAACAGGGTTGTGGTCCCGTGGTAGTATTGTGGACTCACGGGCCAAAGGTCCGAGGTTCAAATCCCACTCTACCTCAACTCGATTTCCGTTTTTCCAGCACAAGTTATTTACGACTTTTTGGAAATGGTCTGAAAAATGTAAATATTTAAGTAAATAATAAGAGCTCAAAATGTTTTCTTTTTTTTAAAACAGAAAAAAAAATCTCTTTATGTTTTTATCAATTATTTAATAATCTGGATAACTTTGTCCGTGTCCGTGTGGATTAAGGATACAGTTTTGTGTCTGAAACAGAATCCTGGACGACTGATTTTGACTCAATGGCTACCCTCAGGTAAAAATTCTGAAAAAGGAAATCGAGTGGAAATAAGTCCGCCTTATTAACAAATATTTCGTGTACCTTCTAAGAAATCAAACCCGGTATCTCAAGCGTAGTAGGTGAACGCGCCAATCACTATTTTACGAGGCGGACTATTCCCCACTCAATTCAGGAATTAAGTCTGAGAGTAGAGCCATGAAGTCGAAAACAATCACCCAGGATTCTAGTGCTATTTCACACACAAATGTATTATTTATCCACCTGGACACGGAGAACGCATATCTATATTAGAAAAAATATACATTTTGAAACCCCAATCAATAAATAAATTTATGTATGCTAAACTGTCTCGTAATTTAATTTTACAAATAAAGGAACTAGGTTCTGTCCATTAAGCAGCTGTTAACTCTTAAAAGGCTGTGCTACAAAATTCTTCAATACGCGGTATTGTAACATCGTGTTACCTCAAGCAAAAAACATAATATTCTGAAGCTCAGACATTTGAAAAATAAAACGTAGACATACTGTCAAATAATTCCTTTTCCATAATTTAAAAAAGTATATAATATAATTAAGGCATGTTATAGCAAAATAAATTAAAAATCATAAATACGCCGGTCATACAACAAGCGTTCACTCCCGCTTACTGCTAATAATCGACTGATTGAACGAATTTCTTCTTTTGTTTTGTCTCTTTCACACAAACACCGGCCTCAGAACAGAGTTCCTTTCTTCCTTGTTGTAAGTTTTATTCTCTTACTCCTTTTTATACAGGAAGTATTCATTGCATAGCGAGGATGAATAATTTATTGTTTCAAAATCCAGCATATTTATGAAAATTTACTTTCCAAATTTGATGTGACAATCTGAAGAATAAAAAAAATACAACTTCATCATTTATATGAATAAGAGAGATATATCAAGTCTTGCATCCTATGTAGACTCGTGTTACACCACAGCCACACGAGAGTTAAAAAAATAAATTGGATAACGAGGAACAACGAATGTAGTGACCGCTATTGTAAATAACGCCGTTGGGAGAGAAAGATTGATAGGCGTGTCTGGTGATCTATTTTTGACCTGCGCCAAATAATGAGATGACTACCCCACGCCACGCTTCTCGCAAAAAGCACAAAATGCGGTCTTCAATTATGTATTACTTGTTCACGTAGGAGGCACAATTTGTACGAAGGAGTACGGGTTACGTGTTGATAGATGGTCTCAGACACTTTCTTTGTGCCTCCTTGTAACTATCTCTGTTCCAGAGGTCGTGAACCTCAGGCATAAACCTGGCATAAAATAATCAAAGGGTGTGTTGGATGTCTCCAGTCTCCATAGAGATCAAAGATCAATTAGCTAAATTTTTTATGTGATAATATGGCAAAATCTTCTTAAGAAATCAAAATATGGAGGAATTTAAGAACATAGACAAACAATGAAATAATGGTACATTTGAATTTTCATCTCATTTTTTCAGATTATTTAAGCTAAAAGTGTATGGTATATTATATTTTTTAAATATTTTTTACTATAGATTTTTCTGTCGAATTAAACGGAAATTGCCGCGTATATTTAAAAAAAATTTAAAACAATAATGTGCTACTAGTTTTAATACAAACAACTATACTTCTCATGTGTATTTTCGTCAATATCCGCTTTTTGGGACAAATAAAAAAATATATTTACTCACGTAAATCACGTGAAAATGACATCCGATATTTTTTATTCTCATTCAAGAAAAAAAATATAAACAAATAAAATAAACTACAAACATGCAAAACTAACTTGCTTTAATTCGAAAATAATGCAGATTGCAACTAATTACCTTTCCCTATGGTTTTAATTGTCAAATTACTCGAGCCGGCGTCAAGCTCTAACTTGTCAATATTGAAATTGACATTCACGGGTTTTGCAACGTCACTATGTTTTGTGTGAGAGCGAAAAATATAGCTATACTATCGTTTTTCTTTGTCACTTTGGCCACAACGTTACATCTAGTTGTTCTTAATCATTATCATAGATTTTGTGGTTGTTGCTTAAAACTGACAATAGACGCATTAAGGGTTAAACAAGCAAATGGAAGTTTATAACACCCATGTAAAATAAATCGAATACCACATTCCCTATTTAAAAATATTATCTGACTGTTGAAATGTCTATCTACATGTAATTGTACCATACATACCAGGTATTCTAGTAGTACTTAGAGTTTAAAACTCGTTTTTATAAAATGTCTACATAATATTTTGAGAACGTAATTTTTAAGAAATATGTAGGTATGTAACGTAATAATTTATGTGCACAAATATGTAAAAACCGAGTTTCTGAATTCGGCATTTTTCATTATCTTCGGTAAAACGATTTTGAAGATATTAATATATTTTATCTGAACACGCTTTTTTACGAAGTACTAAATTTTTTATCGAAAACAGTAAATTAAAGAATTTCAATTGAAATATCTAAAAGGTAGATTTTATTTTGCTACGTTTGATATAAAATATATATTTATATATATATATATATATATATATATATATATATATATATATATATATATATATATATATATATATATATATATATTGTTAACAGTTAATAATATTTTTAAAAAACTTACGTTTTTGTTTTTTTTATTTTGATAATTTCCAAGTCATGTCCCGATTGAGAAAAAACCGTTAACGGTTCCGCTGATATGGCAGTTCTTTTAAGCCTCGGTTCAGCAACATTATGAACTCTGGTGCTCTCTAGTCCTGGAGCACTCATCATCAAGGGGTCTTCATTGAAGTTATCACTGCCACGCTTCACCACCAGTCTCTGTGTCAGTGGCTGCACCACCAATTTGTACTTGTCAAGTTCATTCTTCAAAAATCTGATGGTTGTGTCTCTGTTGTCGATTTCTCTTTCCAGCGCCGTTATTATCTGGTCTCTCTTTTTTACTTCTTCCGATTTTTCCATGAGCTGCTTCTTCAAATCGAGCAGTTTTTCTTCGAGTTTGAAATTCGAGTCGAGCTTGAACGGGGGTCCCTCGGTCTTTATGTCTATTTTTTCCATCGTAAGCACTTTTTTACACGTAAAACTTTTACCTAAATCTTTGCCAAATCATTCATCAGATTAATTTCACTTCCTTGAAGCTCTCACTAAAATAATAACTACAAATAGTGAACTACTGGTGAATCGTCAATAAAGAATAACCCAAAGTAAATAAATATAGGTGTCTATTTACAATACAGATCTTCCTGGCTAACTATTAACATTCAATTGGTAATTTAAAGATAATAAAACACGTCATTGATTGATCAGTGGCCTTATACTGGCCATGTATGAGTGGATTTTATTGCCCTCTATTTAAAACGCTGAAGCAGCTGATTGAACTGTTCAAATGAAACACTCAGTTTTAATAATAAGTCACAATAATTTCTCATACTCGAACACACTCACTCCAAAGAAGAAACTATCAAAAATAAATAAGAAAGATGTGTTGTTGATTCTCTTCGTTACCAATATAAAAGCAGTTTGTTATAAACACTATTCTAAAATTGAGCACACGCTGTTAAAGTTTTTTTCTGAGTAAGAAAGAAGTTTTTGACATCTGTATCAATTACCTCCGAGTAGACTTAACAGTAATAATAGGTTCGTGGTTTAGACGTCATTAATTAAAGTGACTACACATACGGCAGTATCGAGATTGTAACTAGGAATAATAGTTGGCTTAGCCATATACGCTTGAGTAGTTCACTTACATAGTATTTTATATAATAACGTATGTGTACACATTAGCTGAAAGATATTTTAGAAAATGTTTATTTATTTTTAGCTTCGATAAATACTTTTTTTAATACACTCTTTCAAATTATTGTACTAAACTTAGTTAATAATAATAAACTACTCGTATTTTTCTCATAGGGTCGATTTTTATTGCAGATGACGGAGGCGCAGCTTTAAGCATCAAATTTAAAACTAGCCAAATCTCCTTTCTTTATTTTATAATTAATTTATTTTCGTATATAAACCTCATGACACAATGATTAATTGCGATTTTTTTCGAAGATGTTTCGTTACTTTGACGAAACAAAACAAAAACGAATATGCAATGCGCGTAGATGCAACAACGCAACAAGCATGTCACCAAGAGTTACTTAATATCCGTCGTGCTTTGAAAAGCAAAACAGAGCTTATAAAGTGTGATGCAAATCCACAAACTATTAATCCTTTTGACGGGCTGTTCTTTGATTATTACAATAAGCATTTCACACTTCGTGGGTTGAATTTAATTTGGTACGATATGTGGGTGAGAGATTTGACGGTAGTGGGCTGCTCTGTTAGGAATACAGAGAAGTGAGCGCAATTGCCATTTGGCAATATGTAATTCCAAACGTACTGTACATAATCTCTTTGCTTAAGCGAAATTGAGCTCTTACATCGAGTATCGTTGGCCTACTGAGTGTATTTGCAAATTTTAGTATCAAATTACATGACGTGAGTAACGACCTACACAACCATCGGGAGAAAATGAAAGATATTGGAGAAAACAATTGCTTCAGACGGGCAAATACCTACCAAAGGTTGTCTGGACCAGACCATCAATCAAAAACAGATTAACTTTGATACTCTATGAAACAAATTACATCTGACATCACTGACGATGATTAAATTATTTTTTATTGGAAAATAAGCTTGGCTAATTCTTTTCAAATTTCAAAGTTACGTGGTCGTAGAATTGCTTAAAAACGGTATTGAAGTCGGTGATTATTATTTAAGTGCTTGAAAATTGAGTAAAGATTTGTTTAATGAATCGGTTTGTAGATCAAAGAAAACTTTCATATTAACAACGTGATACAATCATTATCGAAGAAAAATGTGTGGGACAAAAATGACAAATCACTTTTTGTGTTAATATTTGGCTTCTTGCAAACGGCAATTGGACTAAATTGATTTTTTTCAATAGACATAGTCACGTAACCTTCAGTATAATATTAAATTGATACAAATTATAACTAAATTGATATATTATGTCGAAATGTAAGCTAATTGCGTATGTATGATAATCCATTGTTTTGTAATGTCAAATATTGCTAACGGGGATTCAAATTTACTATTGGAATATCAACCTCCGAAAAATGCTTTGAAGTAAATTTTACTATTCAAAATGCTAATATAAAAAACAGGTATGTAAACATGACGTTTGCTATCTTAGAAATAACTTAACATGAATTTTACATGTGTGTTCTTTGTTCATTGTTTGAAAAAACGTAAGATGTCATTAATAGAACGTAGGATATAATATGTATATTTGAATATAATAGAGAATTGTTACCTTGAAAAGTTATCAAATCGGTCGAGATTTAAAAGTTACTAAGACGAGTTTGACAAGACTTGAACTAAGAATTTTTGTTTACATCAGAAAGTTTGATGTTCTTTTAAAAATATACTGAAATATAGAGCGAATCATGCTTTCATTGACAAAAATAAGAATGTTAGTAATGATTTCTCATATAATCATGTATGTATGTATAAAGTAATTACCCTTATTATTAACAAAAAATAATCTCCATGCACATGTTATGGCATATTTCGATATTTTCTTAACATGAATAATACGATAATCAGTTGTTTGCTTTAGATCCAGGGAATATTGAAGTGAAAAATAACGTTTCTAGATAAAAGGAAGCGATCCCCGGACTACATTTAGAATACGAATCACGCATTTAAGTTGCTTTAAATAAATTACTTTGTTGAAAAGTAACTTTCGTAACTTCTAAAAAATCATGATGACGACGACAATTCTTTCAACGTAAAGTTATAAACAAAGGCACCATAAAAAATATAATAAAATTAATTTGTCATTTGCATCTAAAATATGTATATGAGGGCATTAGTAGCAAACTTAGAAATCTCCACCAAAAACGGAAAATTCCTTATTGATACCAAAATAAACTATACATAAAAACCTACCCATCTAAATAGTAGCGTAATTTAAAAACCGTATCTAAATCTTGCAAAAGCGGATTTCAATTAAACTTGATGCCGCAAACTTTCAGCATTTTCCATGGAGTTGGTGAAGCATAATTAGAAATCTCACAATTGTTTTTTCAATGTTTTTTCGCAAATATCTCAGTAACTCTTTCAATGAAGATTTCTAAGTTTTCTTTTAATACCTTCATATGCCTTGTCTGTTGTTTTTTTACATCGATTAGAATTTCTGTAAAATGTTAAAAAATAAATAATTAGTAGAAATATATAAAAGGGGAAATTTAAAAATAGAAACTAGAGCATTCGTTTTACTGACTGTTGCAGTCATCACATAAATATATAACAAACACAAGAAATGTTTTTAGAGTAAGTAGTTGAAAACATACTTAGAGTGAAGACATTAACAAGAACAATAAATGTTTCCACAGTCAAAAGTCACAAAATATCATTTTCAACATCATAATAAACATACCATAAATTTGTCACGCACGTTACAAAGTAACATTTGAGTTAATTTCGAATTCGTTATATTTGTACAATCTCTAAAAAAGACATGTAAAAAAATATGCAAAATAGTTGCATAACAAAAATCAATATTGAGAATATTTGAAAACGTATGTAATTTCAACCGACGCGACGCCGCGACGCTAGTGACGACAAAGCAATTTTTAAACCTCATAAACGAGATTCGAATGTTGATGGATTCGTAAAACAAAGAAGACCGAGAAAGTTATGGCATGTAAGTCGGAAAAATCGGCGTGCGTGCATAAGAAC
Source organism: Micrasema longulum (assembly GCF_059751315.1). Lineage (NCBI taxonomy): Eukaryota > Metazoa > Arthropoda > Insecta > Trichoptera > Brachycentridae > Micrasema > Micrasema longulum. The sequence continues at coordinate 237,744 of NW_028278169.1, read as the reverse complement.
ATGAATTAATATAGGTAGAGAAAGAGAGGATTGTTTGGATTGTTTGTTTAATGCAACTTATTAAAAACAGTAATTAACATATACAAAAATCAGGACATTGCACGATTCAATATTTAAATGGAGGAAATTTCAATCAAGGCAAAAAAACAATAAAACACATGGGCTTTTATTGTTGATTTTATTTGTTTTTATTATATCTAAGTCCTTTTTTGCTCTTTTGTTGTTAGCGTTTGATTTGTAAGAAATATTTTTTTGAACTAAATTAGTTAATGGTTTGATTTATCAATATCGATTTTTAATAACTTTGTGGTTTGGAAACGTTATTTATTTCTCTCCAAGAAAATTGTACTTTTATACGACCCAGTTTCAAAAACCAATAATAATTGTTCATCATTTACAGCACGCCTTAATACGAGTATGTCACCATTCTTATATTGAATTCGAAAAACATCTATTGGATATAATTGTGAATATAATTATGAATTTTTTTATTAGACAAAATTTGATAAATGTTTCCGAATGTTTTTTAAAACTGACCGATTATTTTATTCAAACGCGTTAACTGTTAAAAGGGTAAATTAATTTGATAAATATTCCGAAATACTTTAAAACAATGTCCTTACGCACCTGCTTTGATAGATTTGTATCATGTCACCCATCTAACAATAGATCGTTAGTACGATTTGATATCCTTCGCAAAATTACTGCAGGTATTTTCATTGCCAGACTATTTAATAGAACATTATTTTTACGAGAAATGTTTAAGTACTCGTATATTGTGGATTTTCATACAATACAAACCAAACAGTGGTTACACTGGCCGACATGATTTTTGTCTCACGAGTACCAATGGGTGTAAATGATGCAGTTTTTTATCCTGTTTTCAAATATGTATCCGGAATTTCTCCATCACCCACAGAAATTCGTCAACAATATGGACAATACGCTTGGTTTCGTATACCTCAAACAGAAGTTTCCGAAAATTAGGGATGCAAAAAGGAAATAATAGTGGGTCCACAAAAATGATCGCTAATGCACGATGAAAAGTATGAAAAACTATTGAATCCACTGGAGATAAAGCTTGGCAAGCGTTCAAAAATGTTACAGTTTTTAGGTATGTCGGAATGTTTGAATATCGAGCAGTTTAGAATGTAGAAAATATAAAAATAATTGTTATTATAAATGCCTGCTTCTTGGAGACCTTGCTTATGGGGAAAAACAGATATTATGTTTGAATTGAGGAAAAAAAATATTTTTAGAATCACAGATTTTTCTTTCTGAAACAAAAAAAAAATTATTTTTTTTGCCCAGTGTTATAAATTTATCACAGGTTCTAAAATAAATTACGTTTTGAATTCTATGACTTCCGATTGAATGAATAAGTTAATATTATCTTGTAATTAATTATATACATAACTGTTAATGTAATCTCCATTTTTCACTTTTATTGGTATTAATTAAGTGTCATTTTGTTTACTTCAATCTATTTCAAACAAACATTTAAGCAATGTACTGAAATTAAAAATGACGAGAAATTTCCATACATTTTTTGAAAACATCTCTGATATTGCGTTATCAAAATATAGAAATAATTTAAGAATGTTAGTCCCTGGTTTACTAATTATAGTTTTGCGTCTTATTCTTCAATGTCTTATTCTTCAATGTCTATGTTTATTACTATAATAAGCTCCGCTCCATTGATTTCATTTCTATGGCACTAATTTCTTGGTTCTACTTCTGGATTCATTTATTTATTTAACTTTTTGTACAAAATTCAATTGTACATTGGCAGACTTATTTCCAAGTGGCAAATTCTTCCAATCAACCAATAAAATACGAGTGTTATTTACATTATTTAAGTTTTAAAGCGTTTTCAATAGAAAAATCAATTTTTAGAAAAACAAAGATACACAAAAATAGAAATAACAATATTTGTATATGAATGGGAAAAGGGAATAAAAAGGAAAGACGAAAGATGAAAGAAGGATTGATTAAGGAAGAGAAAAGATATAAGAAAGGATATTTCTTGAGACGTGATTTAAATAGAGGTACTGTAGATACATCTTTGATATTGGATGGGAGATGATTTCACAGTCGCGCCGCATGGACACTTAATGAGTTATTCATAAAGTTTAAATAAAAATTATTTTAAAACGTTTTATTTATTGTTTTGGTTTTCATACATTATATAATATTGGGAATTTTGCACAATTCTTAGAACGAAATTTCGAATCCAATGTTCAGAATTATGATTAAAACTTAGTGCAACAAAAAGAGAGAAATAACACTTTTGAAACCTTATGAACTCTCATTGGCTAGTTTAAGTGGCCAGTTTATACACTGTGGAACATTCACTATTCTGCCTGTGTTTTCACACCTACACTTCGTTGACGAAGAGTTGACTCTTCCATCTTTTGACTTTTGTGAAGTAAAATAGCTGAAACCTTTATTGACGAGGGTGAGATTCATAAATATTTTTAAATTTTCAAATACTATATATACATATATATCAGTTAACCGAAAATGTAGCCTTGTCTCTTTTTTTTTCTTTGCAGTATCAATCCTGGGGATTGGTTTGCAGCAAAGTCCTGCATCTCGTCCTCCATTGGTCTCTATTTTCTGCAGCCCTCTTCAGCTCGACATAAGAGGCGCAGTTAAAATCTTCGCACACTTGCTCCAAATATTCCCGTCTCTAACAACAACAAACTCAAAATAATGTTTAAAATGACGATTTATTATTGGCATATTTTCATATTTTTTCATTTAACAAAGTTAATCGTCAACTAACCCCCCAATCCAGCCATAATCAAAAATATAAAAAAAAATGTTTTTAATCATTTTCCAAGTCACGTCTTTCGCTCTTAAAAACACATTTAATAAACAAACAAATAAATTTACGTATAAATGCAGATAATAGCAAAAAAACGAAAAGCGTAGTCTTTATTGAGTTAATTGCAAAACATATATAGTAATGTTGTTGCTTATTTGCATAAGTACCAAATTAGTGCTTACACGCGCGGCAATTTTTTCCATTTAGTGTTTTCAGAAAGATTTTATTATTGAGTTAATTGATGTTTTGAACTTGACAGCTTTGCAAGGCCAGTAGAAACTAAATAAACTTCAAAGTAATTTATTTTAGCTTCGACCATAAACATCAATTGCGTCTATATAAAATTTAGTTTGTGCATTAGATTGGATCAAACCCAAAAATTCAGAAAATCTTTAATGTAATTAAAGATACAATTTATTTTTATAATGACACGTGCATCGATCCTTCCCGAACACTTAATTTTTATTTAACATCTGTAGGTTTTAATTTTTTTATTAATATAAAGTTGCAATTCAGAACTAGTCAATGCAGAACTAAACGTAATTATCTCAAAGTAGAACCAGTGGATTTTATATAAATAGTTATTCAAAAAAATATTATGCATTTATAATCTACCTATAGTTGAATCATACAAGTGTGTACGTAATATATAACTGGTCTTTCTTTTAATGAATATGCATACCAATTAGTACATAGGGCAAGACTGTGGCACTAAAATTCCAGCGTATCTTGATTATTTGTTACTAAGTGACAGAATGTCTCATGCCTTTGAGAATTTTGAAACATTACGGTTCAATAACACCGTTTTCATTAATATTTAATGTCGACTATTCGGACATATATAATTTCTACAAAACACCTATTTTTTATAGATCCAAATCGTGGCGCCACACTAGGGCCCAAAACAGCAAAATACTGAGTATTGAGAATAGGTGTCTCAGAAGAATCTTGGGTGTGCGGCGGTTTGACTTTGTGAAGAATGAAGCAATAAGAGAACAGACGCAGCAAACTCCGATGACAACTGTCACCAAGCGGAGGCGATAAGGTTGGCTAGGCCATCTATTGCGAATGCCTCCTGAGAGCCTTAACCACGCTTGCCCGCTTTACAAGGCATCGGGTTCTCGACGTCCTGGACGTCCACTACTGACTGTTCGCCGGCAGTTTATGTCAGAATTTCAGGACAAGAACCTGATTTGGGAGGACGCGCAGGAGCTGGCAGCCGATAGATTTGCATGGAGACACTTTGTTGATACCATATGCTCCAACTAGGGAGCGGACATGGAATGATGATGATTCGGACATACTTTCGAAATCAAGCCCGTAGTAGCCAAATGTACGAGACGGACAAATAAGAAATGTGTTACTGCTGATTATTTAGTTTATTTGATTATATTTTTTGTCTACTGTTTTTTATAATGAATAAAAAACTGAATTATTACAAATATTTTTATTAGTTAACTAGAAATTACTGGACCCTGGACGAACGTTTTTGACTCGATTGCCAGTCTTAGGTAAAAATACTGGGGAAAAAATCTCCGTCTTGTTGTGTAGTGATTGGCGCATTCGCCTACCATTTTTGAAATCCTGGGTTCGATTCCTGGCAGGGTGGACGTGAAATATTGATTTTAAAGATTGTTTGAACTGCAATGCTTCATTGTTCCTGGACTGGCACCGGAAGTGTAAAACTGATCACATTATCATAATGTAATAGATCATCAAAATAGGCTAAAAGGTGCGAAAAGAGAAAAGGTAATGAATTTTATCTTTTTTTTAATATACTACCATATAATTTGATTGATTTTCTATTTTTTATGAATTTCTATTCTGTATCTATTTGATTTTATCGAAAAAACTTCAAATTGCTTATAATTGAAATCTATTTCCATTTATGTAAATACTAATTAGATACTTTCATAATAAAATAAATAAAACAACAGTTTTTAACCACTAATTAAACCACAACTTTATTTTTAACCCATTAAATTAGTGGTAAAAAACCAAGCCGTTTTTTTTATTTTATTATAATGAATAATCACAAAGTTAGTGCTTCAAATATAAAATTTAACTTTTTTAATCTGATTTTAATATTTAAACTACTAATAGTTACGTTTTTTCCCTTATTACTGTACTTTAAAAAATAAAAATAGTTGATAACTTTAGCATGTAATATAATATGGAAACTTCACTGGTCCATTAGAGTTAAGTCTAATTTTGTAAACTATAAAACTATGTAATTGTACTGTATGTTTCCTAAATAAATTTTTAAAATATTAATAAAAAACATGATTTTACAGCGGCTGTTGTTTTTTTAAATTAAAATATTAATGTTGTCAAATATTTACTTTTAATTTTCTATTTTTTTGTTCAAGTAGGGATTTTCAACTAAGCAAAAAACAATTTTAAACTATTTTAGTTTTAATGCGTATGTGAAAAAATCAAAATAAAATAGCTACTTAAAATAAAGAGCTTACAACATGTGTATATAAATTTATGAATATCGATACTCAAAGGAGAGGAAAAGATGAAAAAATAAGAAACAGAAAGGTAAAAATTGCTGTAGAAACAACTTTGATAGTGGATGGGAGATGATTCCACAGTCGAGTCGAATTGACAGGTTTATGAGTTTGAAAAGAAGGATATATGAGTTATAGATGGTAATTAAGAGTTTGCTCTGAGAATGTGAACGAAGATGTTAGACACGATGTGATAAATGCTGATTTTTTTCGCAAAGGTAAAGTGAAGCGTTAGGACTAGGATGATTTAATGTTGGTACCTACCTGCCTATTTTTAATTTTATCAACCGCTAATATTTTTTATTTTATTTTTATAAAACATTGTTTATTTTAATTTGAAGATAAAATTTAATAATTACATTGCTTGTAAAATAAATATGTCTTCATATAAATATATAATTTCATTAATTTTGGAAAAACAAGATACGCTTATTGATTTTATTGATTATGAAATCGAAATTGCATTTGAATTGATGCCGGCAAAAAGTTAAATAATCATGAAATAAAAAAAATGAATTACGTGAATACATTTATAATTAATCGTTTTTATTGCAAAACATATGATGTGATTAGGAATATTGGCAGAGTTACATTAATAAAATTAAAAAAAACGTTTTTATGGTTTGGTAAGCTAAAAAAACTAACTCATATTTTACAGGAACATTTTTAATAAAAGCAATTAAAACGAGCGCTTAAGCATATTAAGAATTAATTTCACTAAAATAAAAACAAAGCATTTTGAAACATATCTAATGAGAAGGATGAACCTGATGCATTTTAATGAGTTTGTTATAATATAGGGGTCGAATTTACTTAAAAATAACCGTAAGTCGCCGAGTTCGGTAACATGCAGCCTATTTCTATGTTTAATCAGAAATTTATATATGTATCATATTTTTGAGCCCTGTGGAAAATTAAGATAAAGCAAACGACAAAAATACAACAAATATTTAACATCAAACTTTCTTTAACTAAGGTTTTTGTGGTACAACCGCCTCTCAGTAATACTTTTCATTGAAATAAATGTTCGACTTTAATCAGGTCAAGAATTTCGTCCTGAAAACACAATGGGAACATTAATATTTTTGTTCTTTACGATTTCCAATACTCGTAACGCAAACACTACTACCTTAGCAAGATGGTATAATATGGTGCATGATTCAAAGCAATTAGGATATTACTCGAACATGAGCGCGGGACGAGTTTTGTACTCACTCATATTGTCAAGTCTGGTGGTTCACAAGAAGTAGTCGAGCGGTATGTTTGACTATACCTGCCGACCCGTGGCCTCATACATCGTGATGATTGTTGACCGGTGACACTATTTTAGCATTTGAATGCTACTTGAATTTTAATCACAAACGTATTGGTCAAACGCAAAAAATATGTTTTTTACGCTAAGTACAGTAGTCGTTCACCGTAGACGCAAAGTTGTTCGCTGTAGGTGAACAACTATGCATTTCTCTGATTTCAAATATCGTAATTTGGATTTGATTTGATTGATTTTGATAACGAACGATAAATTTGTTTAAAATTCAAGTTGCTTATCGTTATCGTCGCTTTCCTATCCATACCAGTGGTGCATAGGGAATTGCATTGGCGCTTTAATTGCAGCGTATCAGGATTATTATGAGGAAATGCGAGTCAGAGAAATTTAATGAAAAGGTATTTGAACATTGTTTTTTTGACACTCTCTCGCAGATTCCACCCCGATATTGTCTGAAAAAGAGAACTTATGTCAGACTGATTATGCCAAACTTAAATCGACAAAATCAAGGTTTCGTCATCACATTTTCCGCTCTCCAAAACTGAACCAATTATGACTATTTATTTTTTTGAGAAAAAGTGTCAAAATGAAACTTTCTGTATCGATACCTTTTCTGTTCTTTAAAATTATTTATAGTATAAATATTCCGTACGTCCGAGAACGACAGATAAAACTGTGCGCTTTTTTTGGTTTTTGGGTGGTTCTTACTCCCATAAGAAACAATTTGACAAAAAAGCAAAAGAATAGGGTTACGCTAATTGTAAATATCTTTACTGTATAAAAAAATCACTGCTCTAGTGCTATAATCCAGGGAAAAAATACGAGAATACGTTTGTATGAAAAAAAATCAGAGCGCGTTTTCTCTTATTGTATGTAGGAACAAAAAGTTAAACAAATGAACAAATATTTTCTGATCGTGGAAGGCATACTTATTTATTTTACACTGTGCAAGTCCAGGGTTTAAAAAAAAAATTTTTTTAAAACATTTTCAATTACAGGTGTCTAGCGAAGATATTTCAATTTTTTAACAAATATTCTTACTCTCGTACAGAAAATTCGATATTATTTTTTAGACGGTTGAAGATAGCTCCGTTAACTTCTCATTGTAATCAACAATATAAATCGACGTGGAACAATTCAATATTGTAGTGTAGAACCACCATTTAAAACCAAAATTTAATTTCACCCTGCAAGGAATCGAACGCTTATCAAAGTGAATAACTGTGCATACTCAGTATAAAAAAATCGTAATTTGTTTTTATATTTCTACAATTTTGTTACTAAGCAACATTAATGCGAGATTTAAAATCGTCAATGAAGTAAAATGATTTGTTTGTGTATAAAAAAGTAGACATTACTCTTGGCAATATAAAAATAAATATTTAAAAATCGGGATGGAACTAAAATAGTAAATTATTGAACACAAAACAGTAATCGGTTTTAGCATAAAAACAAGAAGAGGTAAAGTAATAAGATTTTACTAGGTGGTATTTTTGTTTGCCTCGTGGTTTAGTGTACAGCGCGTTAGACTACCATGCAAGATGTTTCAGGTTCGATTCTCGACAAGGTTACTTTTTAAAAATTTAAACAGTATTGTTTGGTTAAAAGTTATAAAGTTCGATAATTCGTTACATGTTTTAATCTAGAAAAAATGTGGATATTTAGGTATTTTTGTGTTTTTTCTGCAATTAATACGCGTAAAATGAATAAATAAATATGACCTTAAAAATATCGAAATATGGTTGAAGAAGAATAAACTTAAGCTAAATACCGATAAAACTGAGTTTATGAACACAGGAAATAAAAAAATCCCTATTTCACCAACAATAGTGATATTAAAGGAAGTGAAAAATATGAAATATTTGGGGATTATTATAGATTCTAGATTGACTTTTTCCCAGAGTACAAGAAATGTAATGAATAAGATAGCAAGGAAGGTTTCTCTTATGGGAAGAATCAGAAGATATCTAACTGCAGATTCGTGCAGGATGATTTATAATTGGCGGCCTCCGTGGTATAGTGGTCAAGACGCTTGACTCACGCACGGAAGGTTCCGGGTTCGATTCCCGGTAAGAACACAACAATTAAAAAATGTTTTTTTTCTCAAGCCTGGTTGTTCTGTAATGTAATTCACCACTGTAATTGGGCCTCCTGGCCTGTTGTGGTGCAAAAAATGAAATGAAAAAATGAAAATAAAATAATTCTTTTATTGTGCCATATATAAATTATTGTAGTAGTATTTTGTTTTAGGCAACTGAAGGGGGAAAAATGAACTTACTGTTCGGCAGAATCTATGAGAGTAATTTTGAGAAAGAATGTATACACTAGAATAAATTTGATGCTAAAACAAACAAAAATTATGACAGTACGTCAACTAATATATTTGAAAATAATGTTTTTGTTCACAAAATGATTAATAGTTATACCTCAAAATAGTTCGCTCAAAATGTTTTTTCTAATCAATGTGAACACGGATATAAAACAAGAAATAAACATGAAATAAGACTACCATTTCGTAAGAAAACAAACAGAATGCGTTGATGCACCGAGCTGTACAATTATATTATAAGGAAATACCATTAGAAATAAGAGAGCAAAAAAATATTATTTCATTTAAATGTCAGTTTAAAAAAACATGTATTTAGCAGATAAGTTAGTTTTTAAAAAGTAATCTTATTCGTGTTAGTTTTATGGAAGTTTTCTTTTTCAGTGTACGTATATTATTTAGAAATGTTAATTCGTAAGAAAACAAACAGAATGCGTTGATGCACCGAGCTGTACAATTATATTATAAGGAAATACCATTAGAAATAAGAGAGCAAAAAAATATTATTTCATTTAAATGTCAGTTTAAAAAAACATGTATTTAGCAGATAAGTTAGTTTTTAAAAAGTAATCTTATTCGTGTTAGTTTTATGGAAGTTTTCTTTTTCAGTGTACGTATATTATTTAGAAATGTTAATTCGTAAGAAAACAAACAGAATGCGTTGATGCACCGAGCTGTACAATTATATTATAAGGAAATACCATTAGAAATAAGAGAGCAAAAAAATATTATTTCATTTAAATGTCAGTTAAAAAACATGTATTTAGCAGATAAGTTAGTTTTTAAAAAGTAATCTTATTCGTGTTAGCTTTGTAGAAGTTTTCTTTGTAAGTGTACGTATATTGTTTAGAAATGTTAATAATTATGTATATGTTTTAATAACAATTAGATATAAGTTAATATTAGGACATTCATTTATTATGTTTGTACTATTTTAAGACTAAACAAAAAAAATAAAAAATTCAGTAACAGCATTAAATGTAATTGCGAAATGTACTACATAATTATTTTGATATTGAATTATTGAAATATTAACCAAAAAGCGTCAAGGAGGGAGAGTGTACCTACGTCCTCAAAAGGCATTTTTTTTTATCGATACACTATTTAAAAAACGCTGTAACTTTGCAATCAAAGTGTCAGATAATTACGTAGTACTAATATCACGACATATAAATAGAGATTGTTAATCGTAGCGTGAAGATTTATGACTCCACGGGTGGTTTCGATCGTTTCGACATCGAATCGAACGACCTGGCGATAAAGATGAAGATGTCAGTAACCAACTATCGTTAAAAAAATGACAATGACTATTTATCACGATAAACGAAATTGACTCTTGTGATAATCAATGTTACAAACGTCTGGTTTTCACGCAATGATCTGATTGTGTGAAAAAATGGACGAATTAGCGAACAGACACGGCCGACCGGTGTTTCGTGTGGACCGGGCTAAAACAAAAACACCGCAACACAGAAATTTCGAAATGAATAATCTCGATGTCACCACCGAGGATCGCAAAGTCCTAGAACTTAATATGAGTAAAAAATCTTTGTTTGGGTTTTAAAAAAGCGGCCAAAAACCTTAGAACGATTAAAAAAGTATGTATTATACAAAAGAATATGCCTCAGCTTTTCCTAATAATTTTCTCTTAGGAAGGAACTCATTTTCTATTTTTTTTTTGCACCTCAACAGGGTGAATTGCAGCACAATTTATTTGAAAGCCTATGTTATTTATTTTTCATAGCGTTAGTTTTTATAGCTCTTTGTTATCGTTGATAAGGCTCGATTAAAAAAAAAAAAATGGTTACATGCAAATTTGGAATTGATGGAAAAAAATAATTGCAAGAAATTTGTAAAATAACAGTAACAAATTTTTTGTAGATCAATCGAGCGTCTTGTGAATTTAATAATTGTTTTAAAAGAACTAACTTACCCTAAAAAATTATCCCCGAATCAGAAATATTTTCTCAATAACGATTACTTCTCTACAAAGTTCTACATACAAGTCTCTTGAGAATTTGTTGATTGACCAATACTAGGATTTGGATTTTTTTTATTATAAAAATATTTTTGACGGTAATATAACATACAGTATTTTGTCTTAGACCGTCAAGATCCTTGGCACACATTTGTATGGAACTGGTACATTCATCACCGTAGTGGCGCGGCACACGGCGCGCTGTGAATGGCCGGCGGCCGCTGTCGACCCGAGGCGCTGATGTAGACTACAGACCGAATCTATTTAATTACCTGAGATATTAGTATATCTCGTACTGCTTTACATGAACAGCCATCGAGGATATCCGATATGATACGGCGGAATATTCAACGTGACGAAAAAGATGACGTAGTGCATCGTACCCCTAATTAATGGAAATTTCACCGTTACAGAAAAAAGCGATGGGTGTAAAATTATTCAACTTTTTACCAGAAAATGACAAATTATGCATCTTACATAGATGGTACGTGTATATCTGATGGACAGTTTTTCATAGGTCAAACATAAGTAAAAATAATAATAAATAAACATGTTTAGGATTGTAAGTGAAAATTCTTGATGGAAGTTCATTGTAATTTATTATATAAATAAAAGACGAGTGACACTTTAATCCACAAATTTGGAAAATCCCGTTACCGGTTTCACCGCTCAAATCGGCCATAAACTTGACAAACTAGAAATTATCGAAATTAATAGATTAAAAAATAAACTAAAATAAAAAATAAGAATTACTTAATGAACAGATAACACACGTCCATTCTCCATTACTTTACCCATTGTAATATATTTTTACTAATAACTTTTTACCCTTTGTTTTTTAGAAATCATAATTGACATAATCACACCCCCGAAGGATGGGGCACTAAAAATAAAATACTTAAACTCATTAAAATAGCATTTTATCAACTCATTAGTTAACCCGAAAAAATTCTGATAATGATCCTTAAGATAAAAATAACTTTATTTAATTTACTCTCATATAATTTTGAATTATCTATCCTTACCTATGTTTTGTATAAAAAACATTTAACTCCTTAATAAAGATACCAGTCTCGAAGATGTCGCGAAAGCGATGAAACCGGTCACTGGATTTTCCAAATTTGTGGATTAAAGTATCACTCGTCTTTTATTTATATAATAAATAAACATATAATTTTAAAATAATTAAAAAGAGTCGCCTCAATTTTAAAACGTCCAGAGCTATGTCCTTCCGGAAGATAATAGATATATTATGTTCGCACTATTTTTGGTACTATTTTTGGTTAGACTGATCGTAAAAATATCATTAAAAAACACGCTTAGAGAAAAAAAGAGCTCTACATATCCAAGAAAACTGTGTCTCACTTACATAAAAATGTGCGTCCTTCTACCGGTAGGTCGAAAATCGCAAAGCCCTGATAGCAGCAGTTCTGGAAATCTACAAAGCGTCTACACAAATGTAGAGGTGGAGACGCTCCGTAGATTTTATTAAACGGCTATTTTTTTAATTTATTTATTAAAAGGAAACAACAGCCATTAGAACAAGAAAATAAATATTTACAAATAAACCAAATTTAAAGGCCAATTATAGTTTTCTATACATTACTAAATACAATGTCAAAAAAAGAAGAAGAAAAGCGTACATTGAAATAGCCACTCCGCACTATTCCACACCGTAAAAAATAAATAAAATATTTAAATAAAAATTACATAATAAAAAAAAAAAATAGAAAAAGTTTTTTGTTTACGCAAACTTAAAGATCCATACGAAGTAATACGGAGCTATTAGTCCTCCCTTCTTTCTTCTTTCAAACAAGAGAAAATAATTACAATATTAAAGTGTACAAAAAAAGTTATTAGTACCTACAGTTAGATTAAATTTTAATTATTATTTTTAATTGGGGTTCTAGCATTTTCTTTAACTTTGTTTAAAGTTAGGAAATATAGATCTATTTCAGCGAAAAGTGTGCTATAATTATTTACAATTCTGGGCAAAGATGCATTCTTATTATTATTCGTGAAATATCAACATCAAATAATGTTTGCAGCCGAGTTATACGTTGAAGTATACGAATTTTAATTTTCTCAAGCAGTTGAGGGCAATGCAATAACAACTTATTGTTATTGCATATTTTGTAAAGGGAAACGATATCATTGATGATCCTTCTAGATCGTAAGGTATCGATTTTGTGAAGTACTGTAGCTTCTTCATAGTTATTGAAATGTAAATATTGACGATAGTTTAGGTGATTTTTTTTTTTGAATTCTTTCAATTCTCGAAATATATTTGGAATATTGAAAAGACCAGACAGTGGAACAATATTTAAGGAAACTGCGTACATGTGCAAAATATAATGTTTTTAATGTCTGTGGATTGTTAAAAGGCTTACAGACTCTAATTATAAAGCCCAATGTTTTATTCTATGTTCTTTATGAAGTATTACGAGCGTTAATTTTGTTGCAGATGAGGAAATAAAACACAAGGTACTTTTTTATACATTTTATACAACTACAACTAGCTTCCGTACCTTACCCCTTCCACAAACTGATAGGAAAGGGTAGGCCCGTTAAAAAAGTAAGAGAATCTTGTAACGAAAAACGGGATCAGAAACGTGAAAAATGTCGATGTCCAAAGTAATATTGTTCAAAATAGAGATAGCCCTTCCAACAGGCATAACCCTTGGCAGGTTGGTCCTGTTTATTGGATTGTGAAACAGTCTATGCTGACGCTGTCTATGATAATTATCTGGAACATAAGAGCTAATGCTCCGCATAATTTTAGGGTTGTCAATAATACAGCGCAACAATCGAAAGAAATACGTAGTCAAATATACATTCCTTCCGGTATTTAAACTGCTGTAACCGAGCGTACCTTGGAGAAACTCAGTGGGATAAATCCATGGATAATATCTGCACTCCCTCATGTAGAGAAACCGAAGAAATTTCTTCTGAACCCTCTCCACCATAAGAGAGTACTTCAAATCATACGGTCCTCAAATCGTCGAGCCACTCTCAAGTCTACTTTGCACCAACGAGTAATGAAGGATTTTTAGTGCTCGTGTAATACCAAAAACCCCGGCAGATTGCAGGACGAATCCTAACATCTTCAGCAAACTACTACAAACTGTTTCGATCTGATTATGAAATGTCAGGGAACTCACAAAAGTGATGTCCAGATCTTAAACCTTTGAAGTCCGCATAGGATAGGAAAGGGTAGGCCCTTTCCTATCAGTTTTTGTCTAAAAAGCCTCTCTGAAAATGTGTATTTAATAAACAGGACCAACCTGCCAAGGGTTATGCCTGTTGGAAGGGCTATCTCTATTTTGAACAATATTACTTTGGACATCGACATTTTTCACGTCTCTGATTCCGTTTTTCGTTACAAGATTCTCTTACTTTTTTAACAAATTGTTCTCTAGATATAATGTATACTTGTGTGTTATTTTTATAAATACCTAATGTGACCTTTTTATTTTCACTATTTATTTTTGTATGAATATTCCATTTTGTAATGTACATATATATGAATAAATACAAATTTAAAATTGAAATTGAAATTGAAAAATTCATAAACACGATCAACATACTTTGAGCTAAACCATGACAATCCATCTTCATCCTACACTGTGTTAGTGGCGAAAAGATCTACAAAAGCCGAAAAATTTATCCCAAAGAATTCAAAGTTGTGTGACGAATTGACTAATCTTGAGGCATAAAAACAAAGGAACTCTTGGAAGATTTGATGAATAGCAGATTTTGACTTCTAGTGACATGGTTGGGAACATGAAAAGAAATTGATTGTAACAGAGATGGGACATCATTTATTGCATTAAGTATTTTGAAAAAGGCATATAAGGTCCATCTCCGTTCTACGTTTCTCCAATGAAAACAGATTGAGAGATAGTTCTATTTCAAAATAGAAATAATTACCCCTTTGCAATCCGAGCAACCATGAAACTTTTTTTAGAAAACGAAATATGTAAACGGAATATATATCATAAATAAACTTAATTTAGAGAAAATATTAACAACGAAATCGTTTTAAGGGCGTCCACTAATTTATTAAGATTAAGATTGATTGATGGAAATCAATAGAAATAAAAAGGTCAAATAAAATTATATACGATAGTTTTGTATTGATAGTTTGATACTCCACATCAAATAAATAATGCCTTTAAAAACTAATAAGTTGACTGAAAAAAAACATCCAAATGTAAAAAATTAAAAATAGTGTTTCAGTTTCCGAATGGTCCATAAGGAACGTGGTTTGCTTTTCGCTCTTTCACAACTTGTTTCTCATTTTCTAAGGCAGATATTTACGGACTGAATTAACCACCTAGTCGAGAAACTTGATTAAATCAAAGTGACACTTAATTTTTTACAGACAATTTATTTTACAATTTAAAATAATCTCTAAGTAACGACATCTAAGCGTTCCCTCTTCGCGACATTTGTAAGAAGATTTAATACTCAGTAGCCTTTTCACATGTTTCCATATCACATTGTTAATTCCTTAATTTCAAATAGAATATTGTGAAATGTAAATGACCCCTATTTAGTAATTGCGCACTCATTTAACCATTGAAACGCATACTTGCCCGTGGGCATGTACTTATAGCCTACTGATTTTTTATCAAAACTCAAGTACAAAAAACTCAAGAACTCACGTAAACTTCAACACAAAAATTAATTTATGACGGAAAACGAGTATTAAATGATTTAACCCTTCACAGAGAATTACAAAGTTGATTTATTTTGATTCATCTTAGTTGTCCGTAAAGTCTTCATGGTTTTAAATAAAACATAATTATAAAAAAATGTATATTAAGACTTTTTACACAAAACGGCCATATTTTTTTGCCCGTCGATACTGAAGGTTCCTACGATCGTGAAATAGCGAACTCAGTCCTTCACAGCATTCATTAAATATACGTAAGTAAATAATGTTTTTTGGTTTTATTAAAACTTCTTTTAATTATACAAATTTATTTATCAAAAATTTGCGAAATTCACAAGGTTTACGACTTAAATAATCGATGTCGTTGTTAGCACATTGGATCTATTACATTTCTTACCATAACTTATGAAAGCTTCGTATCTGCGCTTTATTGCCTCTTCAATCCAGATTCAAAATAGCGTAAAGTAAAGTAAAAAACTTTAACAAGGTTTTAAGCATGTCCAAGTGTTTGCAGACTGGCAAAATTTTCTCCCAAGAGAGTTATTCAGATCTAAATTTGTTGCAACAGAGAGGGAAAACATTTTTGAGAAGGAAATGTGGAAGTCTAGGCGTTTACAAAGCTTATGTTGTTGTTGGATTGCATTGTTAAATTAACTAACTGGTAAAAGAAGAAGTAATAAAACAGAAAATTGTTTACTGGCGTCGCCTAGTAGATGAATTGGTTCAGCTGAATGACTCTCACCCACATGATAAGGTTTCAGCTGTTTTACTTCACAAAAGTCAACCGATGGAATGTGAATGTTTTGTAGCCAGTGGAAAACTTACGAATCATGTATACTGCCAGTGTCAACATATACATTAAAGACCATGGCCTTCACACAAAGAAATGTAGAAAAGCTCAAATGCACACATTGATCCGTGGGAAGATCCATACTTGGTATAAGCCTAAGAGATAAAATAAGAAACGAAGAAATTAGGAACAAAACCAGAATAACGGATATTATGGATCTCGTACCGGACTGAAGTGGCAATGGGTAGGACATGTTGCGAGACAAGACCCCACAAGACGGACCCCTTAAATTTTAAGATAACCTTGGGAGAATAAGCGAGGCGTCGGAAGACCCCAAAAAAGATGGTCCGACGACATAGCTGCTGTAGGGGGTAAAAATTGGCTGCAAGTAGCAACCGACCGAGAAAAATAAAAGAATATGGAAGAGGCCAGCAGTGGAGAACAGAAGGGCGAAGAATAAGAAGAAGAAGTGTAAAGTGGGCCCTCAAACCAGCCAACGACAAGTCATAATCCCAGTAAATGCCTATTTTACTTTTCTGTTGCAACAAATTTAGATCTGAAAAAACTTTTTAAACAAAAATGTTTACGTACGTAGACAAGACGGAGATCTTACTTTTCCTATTATAAATAAATTAAATAAAATAACTTTTTATGACCCATAGCGAACTGAATCTTGGAAATACATTGGTTACGTATCATTTATATTAGTTCCCATGATTGACTTAACTTGTGAGTTATTGACAAACAGATATTTGAAAAATATAAAATAGATCTGACGAGAAACTATCAATATTGACGATGAAAAATACGTAAATGTAGAACTTTGTTGAGAAGTGAATACGGAAGTCTAGGAGTCTTTAATTAAATATCTACTAATTTTTAAATTCCCTAGAGCACATGCACGCAACCCCCGGACTGCGGGCCGGACCAATTCTGATCATAACAAAATTAATCATGTTTTGAGTTATTTAGATCTAAATTTGTTTTAACAGAGAGAAAGAACATCTTTGAGAAGAGAATATGGAAGTCTAGGCATTGACAGGCTCACAACCTGTCATTGGCTGGTTTAAGTGGCCACTTCTCCCTATGTTTCATAATCATCATTACCTTTCCGCACCTAATGGTGCATAAGGCACTGCATTGGTTCACCAATTGCAGCGTATCTTAATCATTTTTTTTATGTTACATGAAGGAAACGTGATCAGCCTTACGCTTCAGGTTCCAGTCAAGGGACTTTGAAATATTCTAGTGTAAAAACACCCTTTTAAATAATATTTCATATCAACCATGTCGGGAATGGGACCGAAAGCTCTTGCATGGTAGACAAATGCGCTGACCATTACACCACGAGGCTGATAATGTATAAACATCCACATTTCCTCAAATCTTCGATCTGTTGACTTTTGTGAAGTAAAAGAGCTGAAACCTTCAAAGATGATTTCCCTCTGTTGCAACAAAATTCGTTTATAAACTCAAAACATCGAACGTGTGTGTGATTCATTAAAAAAATAACTTCAATCCAGATAACAGGATTTTCGATTACTTGAATAACTACAACCGGAACAAGAAAATGATTTCAATCCAGAGTGCGTAAGTATGTAAATAGCGTTAAGCATAAAGCGTTAAATCTGATTTTTGAGGAAATAAATACATGGACTTGGAATGATGAAATGATTTCGATCCAGAGCGCGTCAGTAGGCGTGATGTTAATTTGGATTTTACTGGACTAAGATTGCAGTTATTTATCAAGAAAATGATTTATTTATTTTATTGACATAAACGGCAGATCTGCCTTTTACAAAAAATTATAATACTAACATATTTGGCTTCTTATATATATTTTTTTTTAAACATAAATTTCCCTTTACCTAGGATTTAGAAAAAAAATTATCATAAAAATTATACAAGATTTACAAAAAAAAAATATACAACATATTCAGTAGAAAGTTTAAACAATTCAAGAATAAATGTAAATAACAAATTTAATAATAAAATATTTAAAAATAATATAACAAGTACTGTTTCATACAGCTGGACAAAGTGAACAAAAAATTGTAAATTTCAATCCAAAGTTCCTCATATTGTCATTATTTTCTTCAATTTCACATGAGAGCTATTTAAAATCCTTTTTCACACTTTATGTCATTACTTGAAAAGTACAAAAGTATATAAATTGACACTTTGGTTAGTCTAATCTTATCTAGAGTACTTTTTTTAATTTGATGAATGATTTATTTATTTTTTATTTTAATTCTTAATCTAATCTAGATTCCTTTTTTTTCAAATCTGGAATACAAAGCTTTATTTGTATTTTTGTGATCTTTATGATCGTGTAACGACGATATAAAAATTCGTAAATGTTATATTTCTGATAACTAATTTAATAAATACTCGTATTGGGCAACATTGAAATCGAAAAATGTTTTGAGAACGAAACTAGAAACAGATTTTCTCGGTCTGAAAACACCGCATTATTTTCGTTCACCTTCTAATGCGTGAAAATCACATTATTCTTGAAGACGATCATTTTTGAAACATGATTTATAAAACCAAACAATAATGTTTATGAGATTTTCTCCTTTGTATAAACAACTAAGCTAAAAATAAAATATAAAAATTCATCATTTTTTAATCCACAACCAATGGTACATAGTGCTCTGCATAGATACTCTTAATGCAACGAATTTCGTACTTCATCATTTTATATGTGAAGGCAAGATTATCAGACTCACGCAGCAGATCCACTTCAGAGTTATGAAATATTACAATGAAAATCACAGCTTAACTCATGTGTCTACGTACATCAAAAACAAGACTTGATATTACAATAAATCAAATCTGTAATATTTTTTTCTAAAAATGAAACCTTTTTTGTTATAACCAGCCTAAGTTTAATAATTATTTTTTTAAATTATGAAAAAAAAAATTATAAAACAGTAAAAACATTTGTCAATTCTTATTTTTTAAATAACCGCTTAAAAATATCTCGTCTTTTGCTTCACGTAATACGACGTTACAGCAGCGTTTGCAGAGAGATTTTTTAGCAGTCTTTTATGAGTTAAACTAAATATGTCACATGAACCCTGCTGGCAATCGAACTCGAAACTTCTGACATTGTAGATAAAAGCTGAAACCAGTACACCACAAAGTGGACTAATAATTTTCTCTCAATTTTTCATTTCAGGATTTTTACCTAGCCATTGGGTTCAAAACCACTCGTCCAAGATTCTGATTCTATTTCACACCTAAAACTGTATTCTTCATTCGCCTTGACATGAAGAGAACGCAGATCGTTCAGTGGTTATTTTTAATGCAGCGTTTTTCTTTTTTTTTCTGTTTCTTTATATTTGTAATCCATAGTCACGAAATGAATTGAAATGATTATTAATTAATAAGATAAAATCGTAACAGCCCATTGAGATCATTCTTCGTGATATAAAATCGGTGCATTGGCACCGATTAGAAAGGCACATATATTATTATATCAATGAAGAAGGAAACAATAATCTTCAGTATAGATATGAAGATGGCACTTGAAGCGTAGGTAATACTGATCATCTTACATTC
Source organism: Micrasema longulum (assembly GCF_059751315.1). NCBI lineage: Eukaryota > Metazoa > Arthropoda > Insecta > Trichoptera > Brachycentridae > Micrasema > Micrasema longulum. The sequence goes on along the minus strand of NW_028278169.1, from coordinate 217,795 downwards.
CATGTAACAAAAAATGATCCAGATACGCTGCAATTGGCAGTCCAAATGCGATGCTCTATGCACTGACGGATGCGTTTAGGAAAATGATGATAATGATGTAGATCATAAATAGGGACTACCCCAATAAATTTAAATTTATGAAATAATTAAATAAATAGTTCTCGATTTATATTTGTCGTATGGAAAAAAAGCACTACAGTGAAGGGGTGAACAATTTACATGAATATGGTAGTTTATTTATTTTCAGTAAAATGTTTTTTTTTTCATGGTGGGAAAACGTATTAATAATCTGTATAGTACTGAGTGAAGAAAAGTAAGAGGTTGGAGCTTTTTACGTAGTACATGTTTTAGGCACTAAGTTATTTTTAACATGCGTATTTGTATTTGTCAATAACAACACAAATGTATTGTTATGTCTTTTTTTCACCCTTTGGCACCGAATTTTGGCAAAATATCTGTCTATATATATATCGTCGCTATTCAGCCAAACGTCAGTAACCCTAAAAAGTCAGTTTCGAGTTGAATAAATTCAAAGCGTAAAATTATGTTCTTTAAGAAACAAAAGTCACCAAGGTTGCTTAGTTAATAAAAAATAAGTAAATCAATATTATTTGTTGTTAGTGAAAAACAGTATTCAATAAAACCTCAACAAGCATAAATCTTATAGGCAGATTGAATTTATTGACAGTTAAGGCAGATTTTAATATTTTTTTTAAGTAATACTGTTGTCTTCCTAAAAATAACATATCGTTTGTGCTAAGCTAATTATTTGATATGACAAAACAAAATACAACAAACATGTGATAAAATAATTAACTTCGTTTTAACCACTGTTTTTTTTCTACCGACCGGTTTCAAAGCTATACAAGCGTCTTTGTCAAGACAAACTTAACAAATGAATTCTATCCTATTGTATTTTATCAATGTTCACTCAATATTATGGTGTGAATATTTGTTTTATTTATTACTAATAACCAAAAATGTTGTGCTCCAAACATAAAATTTATATGTATAAAAATATTTATTTATGTGTAACATATTTTTAACCACAAAATTTAATACGTTTCTTTTGATAAATAAATAAAAATCATACATATATTTTTCATAATTGCTTCCTGTCACTAACTATTTTGGTTTATTGTCCAGATTATAATCAAGCAGTCACTAAACCAAAACTTAGCCACCTTGCCAGATTAAAAACGTTCTAGATATATAAAATGTATCTGAGAGAAAATGTAACTAATGGAATTTATGAAAAAAACTTAAAGAAAATATATTGTATACATAAAACTTCCAAAACACATCAAATCTTATTTTTTCATAGCTCTCCAAACTTTCGAATTGCGGGTGTATTTGGGTTAGTGGCGTTTGCCTGAACGGCGACAATATTTAATTAAAGCTTTTTTTTACACCTTTTTATTTCATAAGCCAGAGCGTTCATTAAAATTTTACTCTGATTGATAAGATGATTGACTGATTTCCTCAAAGTTATTACACTTATACACTAACACTCTTACAAATTTTATAGACTTGCCCTTTTAAAATGTATAATTAGTATATTATGTAACTTCAAAAAATGGTATTAAAACACATTTCATATGCGTTTCAATTATCGATATTTTGTAATTATTGTATCAACCTTATAACGAGATTTGTTTTTTACGGAAAGAAAAATAATTTGGGATTCACGAGAATGCAAAAATTTCCATCAGTTTTCCCGAACGCCGACGCCTAGAAAAATTAAAAGGCGTCTGGTAAAATACTGATGCTTTAAATTGTTCAAATTCAAACAAAATAAACATACATTTCTTATAAAACACGATTTTTACGAATGCTGAAAAAACATTTTTCACTTGACTTATCATACGTACAATCAGCCATTTTAATTATTTTATTCAACTTACTTATATAAATGTTTAATAAAAACATTCAAGTATATTGATAAATCATTACGATAAAATCAAGTGCTCCGGGCATAACAACTAACACGTTGCTATTACTATTGAATACAATTATATGAACACATAAGGGCAAGCCGATTGATCAATGGCAGAAATTCTAGGATTAAAACTGACCAATCCACCAGCAGTAATATCACTTGTTCCTATTAATTGCATTTCCACAATCCTCAGCAATATTGAAAACAAATCAAAAAAACATTTTGTATTATGAAAATCTTTCATCTGAACCGGTTGATGTAGTTAAAAATACACAGGAAATAAATAGGTGACAGTTCTCACAATAACCTTCTCGATTTCCCGCGCGTTTCCGAACGTATGTTTTTTTATCTCAAAATGGCGCACAGAACCGGCGCACGCGTCCGCCAAAGACAAACTGCGGCCGGCAGCAGACGGCGTGACTTTTTTGAAGTCCAAATGACGCGTCGAGTTGAACTTGCCGTGGGCACGTAATAAAAAGTGAAAGATCTTTGCGAATGTTCTTTTTTACAGCAGTTTACACACTTTTTGCATGCTATAATTAACAAAAAATAGCATTACATGATTTACTACTGCCCGAGCAAAACCGAGTAGGAAAAAAAATCGTGCAGAATAAAGTATTGCACGTTTAGCAAAGCAAGATTATTAGATTTAAGAGAAAATAGGTGTTAAAGAAAATATTTTTTCGAAGAGAAGTCGACAGTAAAAAAAGTGAAATTGAGATATGATTTTCATATTCGCAAACCATTGTTAAAAACGCACATGAAAAAAAGCGAATCCTTAAAATTGCAAAAAGTCTTAAGAACTTAATGCTGCCTTCAAAAACAAATTTTTTATTAATTTATTTTTTAAATCAGTCATTCTTCTTTAAATCCTATTTCAGTTTTTTGTATTACGAAGATTAAGTTACTTTCTTTTTGTTTTTTTTTTATTTGATTACTATTTTTTTTTTAGTTTTAACTTTTAGTTTTAACTGTTAATTTTATTATTTTCAATTTTATTATTTGAAATAGAATTGAGTGCTATATAAGCTCCTGACGTCACTGCGATCTGTGAAGATCTACTGTGACGGGTCCCCGTGAATGAGTTCTTGACCTTCAGGTCTTTGAAGATCCTGGCTAGAATGTTAAGGGCGAGAGTTATATTTTAATAAATCTTTCCCTCCAAGCCCAAACCCATGTACAGGGATATTAAGTTGGAGGCAAGGGCTCTAAAAATGTAATTTTATTATAATTTTTATTTAATATTTTATTTTAACAATTTCATGTTATTATTAAAATAGTAGGAGAATTCTGCTCCGGAAAACCCCTTCGGATACATGGAACAGATCAACATCCAGAGCGATGTTGTTTAGCATAGCGGTGGCCCATCCAACGGGCATAACTATCGGCAGGTTGGTCCTGTATATTGGAATATGAAACAATCTATGCTGACGCTGTCTTAGGTAATTATCAAGAACATACAAACCAATGCTCATCATAATCTCAGAATTATCGATTTTTTGTATTTTTGTATTTAGTGAAGCTACTAGGAAAATTTCTTTGCAATTTTTCATATCAACCACTTGATTTTATTTTATTAATTTTTTGTATTTTCTATAATTTTATGGCCAATAAGCTACGTATTTTGGTACCGAAACTCACTATATGAAACACTTTTATCGTAATTTTTCATTTTAAATGCTTGATCAAATAATAATTGAATGGGGATTTTTAAAACAATCATTACAGAAATATATATATATATATATATAAATAGTGTAATAATAATTTTAAAAAACTAAATATTATATTATTTCAAAGATGTTTTGAGCCATACGAGTTCTATTTATGTTTTAAATCAAATATTTTGAAACTAAATGTACCTTTATGAACCTGAAACTAACAAAAAAGAACCAATCTGACTATTTTGAAGCATCCATATTTTTTAATTTATATCGTTTATTTTCATACAATTTGAATGCTTAATTGATGCATGTGAAATTTATCCGAATTACTTCATCTACTAGAGATCCCCTGAAAATATTTTTCAATTCTTTTTTTCTTCATAGACCAGTTGGTTTAATCAATAAACCTTACGATTTTTAACCCAGCCGGACCAAAGGGAGGGATTCTAATCCCCCATAGACTAATTTTAATTCGATAACTCAAGTATTATTAAAGCTATTTTCCCTATATTTTTTGTAATCGTGAAAATAATAGAATAAAGCATTTTCCTGTTTTTGTTTTTAAATTTTTAAACAGTTGTTTTTTATATTAAAACCAATTAAAGACGTAAATAATACAAGGGTCAATTTCACTTTATGTACATTAGCACTAGCCAAACTAACAAAAATGAATAAAATACACGAATGAGTAAAATATGTGTACGCGAAAACATGAATAAATAATTGCACGATCATTAACACTTCCAACGTTTTATTCTCCTGACGCCATATACAAGCAGGCCCCCCGTTCGGATCATGTGTATTTTTGGGTGCTTAGTGAGGAAAAGGTTAAAAAGAAAATTACGCCGTGCAGCATTTAACTTTACACTGCGTAATATTCACCAATATGTATATTTTTAAACATTATGAAACAGAATGCTTTATTTATGTACAGATGTACGATTTATCCTAATCACTTATAAAAATATTGTTTAATTACTATACTTCTTCGATTATTCACATTACTAACAATTCCTTAGTACAGCTGTTTGTATCGTAGTCAAATGTTCAGCGCGTTTGCCTACCATGCAAGAGGTCCCGGGTTCGATTTCCGACGTGATTGACATAAATTATTTATTTAAAAGGGTATTTTTACAACATAATATTTCATAGTCCCTGGTCTAGCACCTAAGGCGTAATCATCTTACCTTTCATGTTACAAAAAATGGTCAAGTTGGTATTTTAATGCAGTGTCCTATGGATTACTAGGTGCGAATAGGGAAATGGGTGATGAATAATTATATTGTTTTATGTATTTGATTATGTATGTTACTAAATTTGTATAATTTATACTTAAACATTTGTATCTGATTATTTTTTATGTAAATTTTTTTAGCATTTACTTTATTTTTCTGGATTTAACTTATTTTAGTGTGTATTTTTTAGTCTTGTTCATTATTGTGGCAACACGGGTACAGCCTTGAAAGCCTTAATAAGTTCATGAATCTGTAAACGAGTGTAATCTTGAATAAATAAATAAATTATGGATAAAATAAATGCGTTTTAGACTTTCCTCTAGAACGCTTTTCGAAAGAAAAAATACCCCGCGCCGCGCTACGATAAATGATTGTAAGTAAAGAAAATATTTTAAAAACACATTTTTTGGTATTGCTTAAGTGAAAATTTAAATAAGATTAAGCCATTTTTATGGTGAGGTTATTAACATGTACATTTTTCAATTGGACACACATATTTAATAATATGAAATGAAAGTAGACATACACACAATAGAATGCGGGGGTGTGAACTAATCTTGTATTATTATTTAAATAGTGGATCAATGTTCAGATTGTAATAGAAAATGCGACACCATTAAATAATTTGTCACAGAGAGAATTAGATTAAGACCAATCAACAAGTGTACCTAACAACCTCATTTGACATTAAAAGTAATAACACTAAATTACTTATGCCGACATCATAATAAAATGTCAAATAAAATTAGTATAATTATACGTTGATTTAGTATTATACATATTATTAGAAAAAATAAGTGGGTGCTAAACTAATTAATTGCAGGTAGTCATGAAAGAAAATTGGGGTTTCTTTTAGAGTGCTTTCAGGATCGTATTAGGTAGCAAAGTAAAATATCTACTAATATAATCTAACGTATGTAATGTATTTATTTTAGATAGTTGTGCAAGATAAAAATTTACTTTTTGAGAAATTTAATATAGAAGTCTAAGTATCTACAGGGCTTATGACCTGTCGCTGGCTAGTTTAAGTTGCCACTTAACACATTGTGTGACATTCACCATTCTGCCTATAGGTTTCAGCTCTTTTACTTCACCAAAGTCAACAGATAGAAGAGTTGAGGAAATGTGGATATTTAATGGACGCAGAATGGTGAATTTCACACAGTGTGTACAGTGGCCACTTCAACCAGCCAATGACAGGTCATAAGCCCTGTAAATAAAAATAAATTTTGTATCTTATGTGTGTGCGCATGAGCATACAGGGTGTTCTTTAAACCCTGTCACTTCTGAAACCACAATGATCAGTATGGGCAAGAAGACATATTAGCTTATTAAAAAATATTTAGAACAAAGATTTTTTTTTAATAAAATATTTAAAAAAACAAATGGTTGCTTACTTCTGCAGGGAAGCGCGGCCCAGTATTAGATTCCCCCCTCCTCCCCCTCCTCCCCCTCCTCGTTTATCTCCTGCAGAAGTAAGCAACCATTTGCTTTTTTGATATTTTATTTCTCAAATTTTTATTATTTCTAAAAAAATATTTTAATGTGTTAATATGTCTTCTTGCTCATACTGATCATCGTGGTTTCAGATGAGACAGGGTTTAATGAACACCTGTATGTATGAGTATATAAATACGTATGAGTGTATATATGTATATATATATGTGGATATGTATATAAATGTATTAACATGTGTATACTAGTAAAATTATATTTTGACTATCTGTTCTTTTTATTAACTTGTAAACGATTATTATGTATTAATATACAATTGCCTAGCTTGGAACGGGGTATGTACCCTCGTTAGCTGGGCGAAGTGTACAAAAAAGTATATAAAATATGCGAATAAATAAAAAAAATAAACAAATGCCTTGACTGCCATACTTGACTTGATTCTAGTAATTGTAGATCTTAATAACTCCTTAGGGAGTAAAATCCAGCCTGTCTAAAAACATTTCGACATACTCAAAACATTGTTTATAACAAAGTGTTTATTTTTAAAATATATATCGATTAATTATCACTTCTAATTCGGTACTGTAAATATTACCTATGTAGGTACATTAACACGCAATTCGCTGCCGAAGGCTCGTCCATGTGGGCTTAATAAACCAATAAAACAGCATTTCATAGATACGAATATCGTAAGAACTAGGGCAGGAGAGCTTATTTATGGATACCTAAGTAAAGACATTAAAATATTTTGTTTTATCGCCCAAAATGCCGACAGACGCTTTCAACCAATTAAACATCGATTTTTTTTAAATAAAAGATCTTTCCACTTTTATGGTATCATAAAAAAAATGCATTTAAATTTAAATATTTTGAGTGTGCAACTATTTAGAAAAATAAAAAAAAGTATTTTATTTTATTTTATTAACATAAACGGCAAATCTACCTTTTACAAAAGTTTATAATAGTAACATTTTTGGCTTAATATATTTTTTTTTACAACACAAATTTCCTTGTACCCAAGATTTATAAAAAAAATAATCAAAAATTGTACAAGATTTATATTTAAAAAATTAACCTAAAAATTTTACAGCATATTGAGTAGAAAGTTTAAACAATTCAAGAATAAATATAAAAAACAAAATTAAATATAATATTATACAGTAATACAACAAGAAAATCATAAGTACTGTTTCATGCAGCTGGGCAAAGTGAACAAAAAACTGTATATATTATGAAATGCATGAATAAATCAATATAATTACCATTCACTATCTTTGAAAAAGTTCAAAAGGTTTGTTCTATAGGAACAATACCCTACACTAAATATATCAGATACGTGGGAATAACTATTGCAGAGTTCGTGAAGTCTGTTAATACGGCATTACAAGTATACACTGTCCGTGAATTGTTGCTACAAAACGGTGGCACCTGTCTAATCATTCTTCCGGCACCCTGAAGTTGATGAGAGATAACAGTTCAGGGCAATCCCATATTGAATTTACAATTTTGAATAAATTAAAATAATTTTAGCCCTTATTGCCAGTTTAAGTGTCTAATAGCCCGCGACAGTGAATCGTTTCTCAGCTTAATATCTGCACAGTCCTTAGCTATGGGTTATGCTGATAATATTATTATGTTATTTTACTATTCTCTATGTACACAATGGGGTTTGAACCGTCAGTAGGGTCGCAGTGAGTCACATATTGCTGGGGGGTGCGATTCTATTAAATGCTGCGAATGCCCAGTTGCATTCCACCGGCAACGCTACTGACTAGTCCAACTCGTTGGCGTCCACGTCGCGAACCCTGGGCGAGGGAATCACACTCATAACGGTGTGATCACAGTAGATAACGAGAGGATGAAAGGCAAGATTCTAGAGCCTCCAAACCAGAAACAACCAGCTAAGGTAAGGTAACCCTGGCAGAAAAATCTACCAGAGAAGGCAATGGGAAACCACTCTGGTCATCTTTTCCCAGGAACCACTACGGCGAGAACATCCAACAAGCAGTTGTCCTGGACTCGGAGTAGCTCAGGATTGAGATGCTTTCGCTGTAGTGATCGCCAACGCCGGGGGGACCCGATGTGACACCGCAAGAAGAAGAATGTACCAAGACATAAAACATCACCCGTCGATGGGAGGAGTGCTCTCCCGAAACTATAGTTGTGTTCTTGTAAAATAATAAAATTGTGTAACACTGATAACAAAGTTTTATTTTCATAATAATTCAGTATGTTCGTTGCTATAAATTTGTCTGAATTACGTAGGTATTGCTTGCATAACTGGGTGAAACTTGTTTTCAGGTAGACATTTTTTAAATAAGGGTTTCATTATTTTTTTAAAGATAAAAGGCCATTAGTTAAAAGCCTGTATTTTCTTCATTTATAGAAGAGCTTGAGTAATCATTTCCTTTCTTATCAATTTTGAATTATTACAACATTTTTTAATTTTTTTTAATGCAATTAGCGCGTTACATCTTTTTCAAGATTTTTTTTTAAAGCGAGTTGAGCTTTATTTTTTTGTTGAATTCTCAAATTTCTTAAAAATAAATATCTTCTTTACTCTTAGATTTAAATTTTAAAAATTATTTTACTCCAGTGTATTTTTTTTAATTTAAAAATGCATTTTAATAATTAACCCATTTTTTTTAGTTTCGGAACCATTAATATACCTCACTGTTAGGAAATGGAAATCTAGTTGTGGAAGAGCGGGGTTCAAACCTCGGACCTTCGGGTTATTAATGCACCACAACAGGCAATCAACCAAGATTTAGTCATTTACAAAAAAAAAGGTAATTAATGATTTATGTTTTTACTTCTTTAAAAATTTATTTCTAAGCTTGCTTCCTTTTTGGATTAGAACATTATGAATAATGTACGCGGAACATCGATAACTTATCCGACTAATGAAAACCAAATTACCAACATCCGCTAGGTAATTGCAAAATGGGCCACAGAGCCGGAAACACAAGATAACATTATTTCATAAACGCCTCAAATTCAAATACCTTCAGAATGATTAAAGGCTTGAGTATGGCAACTACATAAACCGAAGACATATTAGTTTATTTAATCATTAAAAGCAAACACAAGTTTTTATATAGCACTCTATATACATACACATGTTATATACATATGAAGGCGGACATATTACCTTAAGGCAATTTATTCCAGCCTATTCAAACCGTTCTGTTTGAAATTTTTTGAATTGTTTATACATATTCTAGGTAAATTAAAACTGAGATATAATATTTTATACAAAATTTCAAACTAAAATTCTACACTATTTACAAAGAGAGGGGGGTATATGGGAAGGAAGAAGAAGGAGAAAAAAAAACTAAAATATTTAGATGGTGAAATTTCAATCTTGAATCTTGATTTATATGTAAATAATGAAGAAGCGTCTCTGACATTAGTGGGAAGATTATGCCACAATCGAGCAATTACTACTGTAAAAGAGAAGGCAAAAAAAGAGCGGTGAGTGGGTATTGAAGAGATACTTAATCAAACAAGACACCTGGTATACATATAAAATTTTAAGAAAATTAGCTTAGAGTAGAAAAAAATTGAAAGTGCACATATATGTTTGAATTTTTAATGACAACATTCAATTACGTATAATAAAGTAGCCACGTTACAAGCACGAAGAAAATAGCATCTTAATTCGGGGATAGTTCCATTCCTTGTCTTCATTCTCTGACGGACCTTCGTCGTGATAAAACGTGATGCTTAACAGAAAAATGTCGTCTAGTGGGAGAAAAAATACTTTGATTACACTGTAACTCTGTGAAGATCAGATATATTGTTTTATTCGTAAATACAAACCAATATATTCAATTAGCATATAATAATAAAGTTCAGTGCTACGGGAAATCTGATTAAAAAATCTTTTCTTACTTGCGGTAAAAATTAGAGCACTTATTTTGATTTTCTTCTAGAGAAGTTTCTCGAAAATGCATAGAGAGATCTGATCTAATGGGGAGGCCTATGTTCATATTGGATTCTATATATTTACCTCAGTGTGTATGGATGAGACATCGAGTTTCGTGGTTAACACCAAAAAGTTAAGAAAGATACATCTCGAAACTCTACTTTAAAAATCTTGTATTAATGAAAGAAATTATAAGAAACGCTGCAAATCAGTCCGTCAATGGTGTGCCTTATGCACCGTAAGAAAGTATTAAAATGAATATCACCTAAAAAAAACTGAAAAACGCTAAATTAATCTAAATTTTTTATTTGTCATTCAATGATTCTTGTGGGAGAAAAAACAAGGAAGTACACTAAAAATCAAAGATTTATAAGCAAATAATTATTTTTATGTTTGTTCGTGAAATGTTCGGAAATTTGAAAATTAAGTTTTTCAAAACCAAGTAAGCATAATTTTTTAATGTCAACTATTATTTATATTTAAGGAACTTCATAATTCATAATTTTTTTAATTGAGTGTAAATTAAGCTCAAAAATTCACTTCAAAAGCCAAAAGCTTTAAAAAATCTATAAGCGTCGTTTTCAAATAAATCTAGAGGATTTTTACTTCAAGTTAAAATATTTTGTAAGTGAATTATTTCTTTTCTCATTAGTGGGTGAAATAAATCAAAACGCTCCGAATTCTCTCTGTCTATTATTGCTAATTGGAATACGATTCGTTATTTATTGATAACTCCATAACTCCGATGCGAGGCGTGGCACAAAACGCCTTCGCAAAAGCTATGAAAATGTATCTGCACTTTGGAAATAAAAAAATAATCTAATTTCAGTACAGCAGTTCGCTTAAAAATTCCAACACCGTATTTTATAGTTATAAAGACTATTGTTTTTGTTGTGATATAAATATTATTTTCTAATCATAAACGAGACATTCAGGATCGACTCGATTCAATGACACGAACCTCGAGTTTAATTAATCCCTAGTTCAAAATCAAATAATAATTGTTTTATTATTATTATTATTATTATTATTACAGGTGGATAATTGATAAAGCGCCATTTTTGTGAAAGTCACCTCAAGGGAGCTGTACAATAAATAAATACTCGTATACCAGCACGTCTTGAAGCTACAATGCGCATGGACTGATTCGGGATTCTAGCTGCTAGTTCAAATTAAAATCTATTTAAAGTGTAACAGGTAGGAGCTTGATTGTAGCTACAAAGCGCATGAATGGTCAGAAATCTAGCCCCCATTTACACATTTTTAAAATTGACAATGAAGTTTAGTGTATTTATGAAATTTTAAGAAATAACAAACTATTTTTTTAATAATTAAAAAGGAGTAAGATGACATGTATTGCAGCTACTAAGTTAATTAAAGCTTAAAACAATTCATATTTAAATGAAAATATCAATTTTCATAAACGTCAAACTACGCCTAGCGGTGCAATTGCGAAGCTCTTCTTAATTACAATAATGCAGTGATAGTAAAACGTTTTTAAAATATAGTAAACGTGGCTAAATATTATCTTTTTGTTCCTAAAAATCCAGTGAAAAGAAATAAATTGGTCGAAATTATAACTACTTTCAGGAAAGAACCTGCTTGGAAATACAAACTTCTTTGTATACCAATGAGTATCATTCAATTTTTGGTAGCATATGGATGCTCGTTGAATGCAGCCCTGGTATAAATAAACAGTACTTAGTAACTGTCGGTACGTTTTCGTATAACTAATTTTAAAAATATTTTACTCTATTGAACATGCCTATAATAATAATAAAATTAGGCTGATTTATAAAGCTTTATTTTTGTGAAAATTCACCTGAAGGGCGCTTTAAAATTGAACGTAGGTATGCAGAAAGCAGCCAGTCCACAATTTTGAAAAAATGAGATATTAATGTTATCGGGTGCAGTAATGTCAATTCTATGTTCTGCTAAAAACGTCTTAATCGTCTTCTGAAAATGGAGTCGATCACAAAAACGGCATTTCTATATTTGCAGCAAACACCTACAGCACTAGAAAAATCTTATGGTACTTTAAAAATCATTAAAACTGGTCAAATACATAATACGATTCTTATTTGTAATGTTGTATAATTTGTTGTTTATCGTTTGTTAAAGTCAAAAACATTCCAACTGTTGTGTAGATTCTATAATTTTCTCTTTTCACAAATGTGCTATTATCTCAGTTTCACTTTTCTATGGCTGGCAGCTTTCTGCATAACTACGTTCAATTGTATATCTAAACTAACATTCTAACTAAGCTTAAGTGACTCATATTTTCGTATTATTTTTCTGATTAAAAATTGAGGGTACGATAAAGTAAAGAAGTGAGATTTCTGTCGGGATCTAAACTGACTGGGACTGTCTATGATTAGTAAGTTTGAAGGCAGAGGGGCCGGCAACGGCAAAAGCACGATCTTCGAATTTAGTGTTCGGAAGCGCCGGATTTCGACAGGTTTTCCTCTGCCGGAATCAAATATTGACCTAAGGGTAGATTTTCTTTAACGTGTATTTTCCCTAATACAAAGGTACGATAGAAGTCTATGTATAACATATGTCATAGCCTGAGTACTTACATTGGCTGGTAAATTGCTTATTTATGGAAAAAAAATTAACCCCACTTGAGCAATTTTACTAAATAATCAAACAATCCAAAAAAAGTGAATTTCTAACATTCTCAACACAATTTGTCTAGAATCCTCTTTCAACATGATGTGTAGATTTTAGAGAGTATAAATAACCCCCAAGAATAATTCTTTGCAATCACGATTACGTATTCATCTGAAAAAACACACTATTATATACTTCTCGAATACATAATATATTTTCGCTAGTTTAAAATCACCACGAAATTTTGACCTAATTTTTTGAAGCACGAGGCAGACATCTTTCCTACAACGCACAATAATTAAATGCACGTGTAGAGCCATCTAGCGCCCAGTAGCAGTATCTTTCTGCTTCTCGAAATCTCTAAGAGATGGCAAAAATTTGTGTGGCTTCTACAAGTTCAAAAAATATTTCTTGATATATATTTTTTTTAATTCGTAACTTTTGAAATTTGTACTCTGAATTATTGGACATGTTTAGGTAAGTTTTTAATGTGATTCCAATACGCTGTATTATTTTAAGAGCATTAAAGAAAAACTTGCAGTAAATTTTGCGTTTTCTTTCAAAACATCGCCTTCATGTAATGGTTAACCCAATAATCTGGATTTCTGCACATCCGGATAGCGTCTAGCACTTATTATCCGAATAATTGGTGTTTTAATGTGCATGAATTTTGAGCTGCGATTTAAACAGCCTCATGGTTAGAAAAAATAATAGTGTTTGAAAAAAATTTTTTTTTCAAATAATTTTTTTTAGACTGTCAATCTTTACGGTGAAGAGGCTTTACTTACACAAAAGTTTAGTTTTGTTGAAATATAAAAGGGGTATTTAAAAAAAAAAATCTTTACTTTTCCAAAGCCCTATAATTCTTTCCCTCAACAATCTATAAAATATCAATATTATTTACACCCACGTTATTCTTTAAATTACACATTTCCCACTTATGCCAATCGCGTATTCATCAATATTTATTTAAATAAATTTAAGTGATTTAAGTGCATCTTTTGCCTTGTACCATTTACACGTGTGACAAATACAATTACCGAGGGTTACATTGATATCTACAATTCACGGAATTGATAATTCAAATCAATGATTATAAATCAATAGCACGCAACTGATAACGACACAATGGTAACATCACACTTAATGTTTTAATACAGGACGATTAGGTTAGTACAGGCTATATGCCATATGCTACTATGATATATGTCAGGACCCCGATTACAATGGGAAGTTAACATTTATCTTCAATTTTATTTACAAAGTAAAATTAAATTTTCTGTACAAAAAGCAGAATATGTATACATTTTAAACATGTTTAATTATAGGTTACCGATAAAGATACTTTAAATGTGAGTGAATTGGAACCAGAATTCATACACCTGTTTTGAAAAAAAAATGTTCGTGTTTTTGATTTACGCAAAATGTTCAATTTTGGGGGCCATTTTTATGAAATATATATACAAGTGATATGTGATGTTATTTTATCGACTTTTTATTAAAACTATTGTATCATAATATATTATATCCCGTCATACCAGCACTTTTGGTGATTGGGAATATTTTGTACAAATATAATTTGTTGTGTAATGTAATATGTAAAGTTAAAACGATGTATTTTGTCAAAAATAAATAAATCTAAATCTAATCTTAAAGTTCGTGCAAATAAACTCATTTTCGTACACAAATATCGGTTTTTCTTTATAGACAGTCGAAGATAACTCTGTTAAATTGGCCCAGGGCATTTGAACGTTTGAGCCACCCGCGCCTAGAGGCTTTTATAAGCTTGCGTTTTTTTTCACCTAGAAAATAAAAATAATAATTATCGAATCTGAAATTTTAAACAATAAACATTAAAAATTTAGCAAGTCAAAAATGCAGTATAAATATAATATCATCTGTTAAAGAGATAGAAGAGTATGGTGTTCTCTGGATCCCGGTGGGATGCAGCGTATCTGTGGATGGCGTCTCAGCAGAATATGTGAAAAAGTTCAGGTATCTAAGGGTGGATTTATTTGGGCAAACGGATCTACTAAACGGAAATAACCTAGCATGAAGATCAGAAGCGAAATTAAAATCCATAAAACTTGTGCGCAACCCATCATGGCGTATGGGATTGAATGCAAAGCAGGAAGCCCAATTACAAAAAAACGCGCTAATAGTGTCAAAAATGTAGTCTCTCAGGAGCATATCTGAGAGAATACAGGAGAGACAAAATAAGGAAATCGAAGATAAGGGAAATATGCTAGATCGGTTATGTCGTTAAGTGGGGGAGGCCACGGAGAAGACTCTGCACATGTGAGAAGAATGGAGCCATCCAGACTCCTTCACATTGCATTACACGGCCAACCTCAAGGTAGACGACTCCCGAGGAGACCATCAGAGATGGGTCGATAGCTGGTAATCGAACCAGCAGGGGACTCACCCTCTTGAAAAACAGGTCGCAAGACCTACACTAAGAAGAAGAAAAAAATATAATTTAAAATATACATTTTTTTTTATTTTCTGGAGCTTTGGTTTTTGTTTTTTTTTTTTCAGCGAACGTTTCAATGATGATTTCAAATCATTTTTTGATAAGAAATCACTCTCAAAAAACGACATAGCAAGCCCTGAAAGTTTTTTGTCGAAATTTCCAGAGTAAATAATAATATTATTCACTATTTTCAATGTCGAAAAAGATTATTAATATTTAAAGCAATAACTTTGTAGTCATGTGGGCATTTTACCATGGGAACTATGACCATCCAAAAAACCCTTAAAAGCGCCCCGATTTATCTGCCGTCTTCGGACGTACGGCATACAGCTATGATAACTTTTAAAAAACGCAAAAAAAAATACTCTTTCTTAAAACAAAACCAAAATGGGTTCATTTTTGGGATGCGGAAAATGGGACTACGAAACGTCAATTTTGCCGATTTAAGTTAGGCATAATCTGTCCGGCGTAAAGTTGTCTTTTTCGTACAGTACCAGGAAAACATTTGCGAGAGAGTGACTAAAAACCATGTTCAAATACCTTTTCATTAGATTGCTCTTCCACTTAAGATGGTATTTATATAATCATTCTCAAGCGGAAATTTTCAGTAGGTAAATAATCTTTTTGTAAATAAATTTTGTCGCGTACTTATTATTTTCATTCAACATTGATTATTCGTTATTTATTTTACAAAATTATACTCAGAATTATGCTAATTAACTAGCAGTTTATTTTTGTTTATTACATGGATCGCAGACCCCTGACCCGTCGCTCAATTGAGTCATTTAGAATCAGCAGTGGAGCGCAATATCTATCTATGCAACATACTGCATCGCGAAAGGCATGAAATCATTTCGGAGATGATTTTAGGAAATGTTACACACAGCTACTTGGAAATAATAATACATGTTCCAGTGGCTAGCGACCGGCCGTTGTTATACGATTATTAATAGTATTAATATTTAAAGCATTAACTTTGTGGTCAAACATTTTAATAAATGTTATTAAATATTTGTATATGACCACTTACAGACTTTTCTATGTCTACTGGTTGGTTTAATTGGTGTCCTGACGAAGAAACGAGTACGTCTCGAAACCTATAATTGTAATTTTTGTATATCCGAAAAAATATAATTTTTGGCCACTATTTCCAATTTGTTAGATATTTAATATATTTTTACCATCAATAATGTGATTATTGCATTTCAATTGGTAAACACCTGAATTATTTGATAAACTATTCTTTTCTTTATTATTCAGCAATAATTAACCAATATTGTTATTTGAATAAAAAGCAGGTTTGACATTATTTGGAAAAAATTGGATACATTTATGGATATAGTATTTACATAATGATAATAATTTTATGGATATAGTATTTACATAATTTACATAATTTTCAAAGCTAGAGTACATAAATGGATTGCTAAAAAGACTAGACAGGAAGCTGAGGAATATGTTTCATATATAAGAATGTAATTATAGTTTCTTGAAAATCCTTTTTCATTTTATTGATGTAGATATGTTTTAATTTATAATTTTTTTTATTTCTTTTAAATTTTTACACAATTGATGTGAAATTATCTACAATTATGTATAAATAAATAATGCACTGACACTCCGGAACGTGCCTGTGGGCCAGTGGAGTGGCTTGATCCATAAAAAATACATATATATTGAATGTACCTACCTATTGTATAGACATTTTAGTTAACTATGTATTTGTATTGTATTTTATATTGGATTAAATAAATAAATAAAATAAAATAAATAAATAAATAAAGTATTCTTCTCCATTTATTATCATTATAAGTATTATCATAATTACTGTTGACAGGGTATAAAAATTGTTCGATTGATGTTTTCTTTAGTTTTCTATTTAAAGGGGTATTTATTAAATCAATTGAATATCCATTGTGAATAGAAATTTTATTGACAATAATAAAATATACTTTAGTGGACATTTTTCCAAGTAAATAGGTATTTACGTAATTTTCAATAAAAAATTACGTAGGATTCTTGCATCCATATTTTTTTTCCGTAAACCTGTTGTTTTTTATTGTTTTGTTTGATATTTAAAATTATAACCAACGTTATTTTATTTGACTACTACAATTTTCTCAAATCTAAAGATTTCTCAGTAAAGTATAAGAGCTATGACTAAAATGTTTTTTTTTTTAATTTTTATTAATTACTTATTACTTATAAAAGATAAACCCCCATTTAAAGTTTTTGTCGATATTTTCATATTATATATATTTCGCCGGAACAACTGTATTTACTTGTGCCTTAAATCATCGCAATAAAGATTATTAAAGTTCGTAGTTTTTAGTGACCGACTGAAACAAAATTTTCAGCTGAAACCGAATATCGGCTTCTGTTCTAGTTTCTGCCAAAACCGAAACCGAAGTGGATTTAAATGAGTTTAAAAAAGGCGGCCTCCGTGGTGTAGTGGCCATGACGCTTGATTCACACACAGAAGGTTCCGGGTTCGATCCCCGGTGAGAACACAAAAAATAAATGTAATTTTTTGTAAGCCTGGGTGTTCTGTGATGTAATTCACCGCTGTAAATGGGCCTCCTGGCCGCACTAATATTGCACCACTTCGTAACGACAAAGGAATGATGATGTTGAAAATTTTAATTAAATGTTAATCTATATTATGTATCTTTTTTGGGTGATACCGTGTATGTTGGATTTGATCCGACGTTTCGGCTACCATTGCAGGAGCCATCTTCAGGGAAAACAGTTTCAGTTTTCCCTGAAGATGGCTCCTGCAATGGTAGCCGAAACGTCGGATCAAATCCAACATACACGGTATCACCCAAAAAAGATACATAATATTGATAACAGTGACCGTGAAAACCTTCGCACCTATTTAAATGTTAATCTTATTAAACAAGCTGGTTGGTGGTTTTAAATCACGTCTGAAGAAACATCTAATTTCTCTTCCTTAATCTTTCCTCCTTTCCTCTTTCCTCTTTTTTTCTTTTTCCCATGGAGAAATAGTTTTTCTTTGAGGTAATTTATAAACAAATACGTTTATTTCTATGTTTATATCTCTTTAGCTTTTTAATCATTATTTTCTATTGAATAAATAAAACTATTATTTTATTGGTTGGTTGGAAGAAATTGCCATTTGGCAATAAGTCCGCCTGTGTATAAATAACATTTTGTACAAAAAAATAAATAAATAAAACTATTTTTTTTAAATGTTAATTAATGCCTATAAGACTTCTAATTACTCATTAAATGTATTTTGAATAAGTTGAAAACACTTTTAATAATTATAATAACGATATCCTTTAACAATGGTTTTAAAAGTGTAAAAATAAAAAGTCTAATATACCTACCTGTGAAACAGAAGTTTAATTAAATATAATTTACGAGAAATACTTAATTGAACATAATGAAATTCCATAATAGTCTATCATATCTGTTTTCAAATACGCAGCAAAAAATGTCAAGACGCTTGACTGACGCTCGGAAGGTTCCGGGTTCGATTCCGGATGAGAACACAAATTTTTTTATGTGTTTTTTCTCAAGCCTGGGTGTTCTGCGGTGTAATTCACCTCTGTAATTGGGCCTCCTGCCCTGTTGTGGTGCATAAAAAATATTTCAAAAAAATATATAAATATATATAATATTTTTTTGTTAGGGGTATTGTTAATATGTGACTGCTTGTGGTCCAGTGGGTGTCGTGGACTCCGGATCAGGAGGTTTAAAGTTCACCACGTCTACCGCAACTTGTTTCCTATTTTCAAACACGGTTATTTAAGACTGATAGAAAATTTTTCCAAAATAAAATATTTTATGTATAAAAAAAAATAAGAAAAAACATAAATCGTTCAATTATTACTAAAAACCAAATTAAGTTCATTAACAAATCTGTTATATTGATTTTTCGAGAAGGCCAAAGGAATTCAGCAATCTTCCAATAAAAGGGCTATTGAGTTCAAACTTCCAACTCTGAACGTTACGCAGCCCCCGCATTACTTGATAACAATAGGCAATGAATTCGTGGGTGAAAAGGACAGAGAAAGATTATTTTTGATATTGCTGCATATTCAAACATTCTACAAGTTATATTTTAGTGTAAAAGCGACTGAAAAGGGAACGTAAAGAAGCCTCCATTTTTGTCTATCGAGTAGTGATATAAAATCAGTTTTTAAATATTTTGGATACTTTTTATATAACGTGTTCTTTTTTGTCATTAGTAATAAAGTGTTCTCTTAAACACATTACGTAGCTTAACTAGGTTATATTTGTTTCAAATCAACAGGATTATGCTTTTAGTAATCATGTAGTATTAAAAAAAAATGTAGTACTTTATCTTTATTTCTTTATATTTTTAGATCTATAAATCAAAATGCTATTTGATACTTAAAAAAAATATTTTTTAATAATCTATAATAACTATCTAATTATACATATTTATTAGAACTACGCATTGTCTTATTATACCATGAAACGCTTGCATTTTAATTATGTACTTGTCATCTAAAAGCCCCCCGGGCGTATACAATAAATTAATATAAAAAATAAAACAAAATATTTTTAAATTAGGAAAATCCATTATTTATACAAATATCTTTTCGATGGTCTAGAAGACAAAGGTGCTAACTTGAGAATTGATTTTTTGGGAGAGCAGTTTAAAGTTTGTCAAGTTGCTATTTAGTCTTTGTTTTCATGTCACTTATTATTATGCTATTACGATTTAGGAAGATATGAAAAATTTATGTTCTAGTGAATGCAAATCGTTATGATCGTAGAGCAACGACGTATGTGATTTTTTTCAACTCTATGTGAGAGCGGTTTACTTTTATTTATTGATACTTCAGTTGTTTGTGTATATATTTATTTTTTAGAAACTTGGAAAAAAGGCATTTATATAAATTTTCCAACATTAAATATAAAAGAAAGTCAATGTAGCATTTTTCGGACATCCGTCGTTGTTCTACGATCCCGACGAAATGGTTGCAAATGCTTATTAAATCCATCTGGCGTTCAAATGACCAACTCATTTTTTTGTGCTTAACACTTGTGTCTTCTAATCTAAACCATTGTTATCATACGTAAATATTTTACTCAGATTAGTTAAAAAACTGTACTTAAAACATTTTTTTAGTTTCGTTTTACTGACAATTTTTTGTTGAAGAATACAATTTTTACATACATTTTCGGTAGTACTAAATATTATCATTATTATATTATATAGAAGTCTAAGCATTTCAAGGCTTATAACCTATGATTGGCCGGTTTAAGTGGCACACACTGCAGCATTCACTATTCTGCTTATGTTAAACATCCACATTTATTTAAATTGACAAAAGTCAAGAAATCGAAGACTTAGAGAAGCTAAAGATCTCAAACCTTCATTTATGTGGGTGAGATTCAACTGACTGAATTATATTACCTACATACTAGGCAAAGGAAAATACTTTTCAATTTTCATACTTGTTTTTGGACCAGTTGGAATAATCAACAATGTTTAAATAGATAATTGATACTTAAATCCACAAATTAAGAATAACTCGTGACCGGTTTTATCAATGTTTTCACAAAAACCAAAAGAATAGAAAATTCACCTTATTTTACGTATTTCTAATATATGGATGGGTGCGCGTGATTTGATTTGAGGTTAAATAAGAAAGATGGATAACAATTGAAGTTATTTATTGAGTAGATACACACGAGTTACGTCCTTACAATTTTGGCGAACACTGGCGATGAGCTAGTGGACGGGTGACACGAAATGCCAAGATGAAATGTGAATGTTCTTCCGATGCACGACGTTTAATAACTTGTCCGAGCTGACGTTGCATCGGATTACGCGATGCGGGCCAAAGCGGTGTTTGGCTCTTCACACTATAATAAATTACAATGAACTTCAACCTAGAATTTTCACTAACAAACTTGGACAATGTTTCGAGTTTGTCCAAATGAAAAGGACTGGGTTTTACCAGTAGAGAGTTATCAAGATAAACATATTACAACAGAGATAGAAAACATTTTGTCTTCAAATAATCGGACAAACAAATTGTTGATTAAACTATTTCAGTAGCAAAACTACGTAGGTACTAGAAACAGGACACTTATTTTTTAATGTTTTTAATGGACATAGGATTTTTGTTTTGAAATTATGCACGATAAATAGTATTATGAAAGAAACCCATTTTTATCCGACAGATAATCTATTCGGTCTTCTGACAGTTCAGTGTATGGAGCAACGCGCAATCAGTGCGAAGCATGTGTGAACAGTAAGTTAGTAGTTATTACACGTTAGTTATAGTTATTGAGCGTATTAAATTGAATCGAAAATAGGCAAAAACCTCTCTTAAGTTTGAAGCGGGCAATTAAATACTAGTTACACATATTTAATAACTAGTTAATTTGACTGTTATTAAACAACTATAGATTGAAATAATTATTGGAAATACTCAATAACAATTTACTAAATTACAAAACACAGAATTGAATAAAAAATTTACAAATAAAATAAAAAAGCAAAACCCTGATAAACATTTTTTTTAAATAAATTAAAGCTTTGCGTTCTTACAAATTTTTTTATTCATAAATTTCATAAAAAGTACATGTTTTTGTAAAATTCTAAACATATCTGCTTTTACACATCTAGAAAATGTTATCACTGTAACTCTCCAAAAAAGACACTGACTCTTGTGCTTAGAGAGTGACTTACACTGCTTTAGTTGTTTATTTATAAAAGTTTGTACAATTTTAAATACGAGTACATGAAAAAAAAAAGAAAAACATAGGATATATAAAGAAAAAACATAAAACAATAATACATTCATACTAATTAAAATTTCATGTTGTCTTTACACGAGTTCAAAAAATTTCTTAAGACAAACTTTAAATTTATTTATTGATATATTATTTTAAATAGTTTTTAGTTCATTAGGAAGATTATTATAATTTTTTACACCTTTGAACACAAAGCTATTTTGACCATGACTTGTATGGAATTTAGGAATTTTCATATTATGTTGGTATATGAGTGACTTATTCATTTCAAATTCTTTTATTTTTTCTTTTTTATATATTTGTATAATAGAGTTTATTTTATAAAGAGCGTCTACTGTATGGACCTTAAATATTTTATTTAGACTTTCCGTATTGAATCGTGAGGGTTTCTTTAAAATTACTTCAATAATTAATCTTTGTACTATTTTAAGAGGGTTTAATATATTAGCATATGTACCACCCCATCCTACAATACCATATTTGCCCAAATATTTTAATTTTGCATCCATTTTCAACTAGTTGTCAAAAAGGTTCGAGTAAGGTTCTAAACTCGTGTGAAATCCGTGAGTTCGCAACGCTAGCTACGGGACCACAACCTGACATTATTTTAAGTACTCGTATGTTATTTTGTTGTAGACATGCACCCGATTAAATCCTATGGGATATCGTCTGCGCTTGACGACAGTTGTCACTTGTCACCGGAGATTGCTGCGTCGGTTCTCTTATTACTTCATTCTTCATAAAGTCAAACCCGCGCACACCTGAGCACTCTTCTGAGACACCTAATCTCAAAACTCGGAATTTCACTGTTTTGAACCCGAATGAGGTGCCACGATTCGCATCCGTAAAGTAGAATAGGTGTTATGCAGGCGTTATATAGCCGGCATTTGATTTTCACTGAGTAAATAAAATATAAATAATACAAAGGAAAAGAAAATAAACGAATTTGAAATCAATTTTCAGGAGCTTCCTAGTAGGTGAAATAATTCAGAAAAATCTCACACATGAATAGAGATTCCAGGACTTTACATCATCGTCATTTCCTTATCCGGACCCAATGATGCATAGTGCACTGTATTGGTAAACCATAGAGAATAATTTACATAAAAGTAAGGTGATCAGTCTTAAGCTTACTTCACAAAAATCATGACTTGTAATTGTTGGGACGTTTAAACAAAGGCAGAATGGTAAATGTTACACAGTGTATAATACTGACAGGTCATAGGCTCTGCAAACGCCGAGTATTTCATATTCTTTTACGTAATAATACGTCTCAGTAAAGATATGTCCATCTTTTAAGTCCTGAGAGGAATAAAATCTAGATTTTTCTATTGTAGTTAACAATGTTTTGAGTAAATCCAAATGTTTGTAGACAGGGTGGATTTCCTCCCTAGAGATCGATTTAAATCTGTCAGTGGCTGGTTTCAAACCACCCAATGACAAGTCATTAGCCCTATAAATACCTAGACTTTCATATTACCTCCTCAAAATGTTTTCCCTCTCTGTTGCAACAAATTTATCTATTGTATTTCAAATCAATATTAATTATCATCGCCTTATCCGCACCCAAAGCTGTACTGGGATCAATCTAATGATACTATTTTTAAATGAATTTTTATTGAAATGTTTTTGCGGTTTATTCTTAGCACGTAAAAAAGTGTAATAGTTTCAGGCGCGTGCTTATTTATAGGCTATCATTATTTTACTGCTCAGATTCCAAATAGTAAAAAAACACAATAATTACCACCATCATATCTGTTATGGTAACATAGACGAACGAACGAGATGTTTTCCAAATAATAATTTACATTTAAAAAAGGAACAGGGTCAGAAGCCCCGCCCTCACAGGAGAATGGACCAATCAGAGCCATTACGGTGGACATGATAAGTGATTTTATACTTCGTTTACGTCCACCATACGAACAATATTTTTTTTTAAATACTTGTGGGTGTAAAAACAAATATACTTATTATTCTTTTCATAGTGAAAATAAATTTACTATAAAAATTGTTTTGATTTTGTTCAAATTTTTGTAGACTAGGACTGGATTCAACCCCCTAGAAACATATTAATATTTACATATTACAAAAGAGATAAAGAACATTTTAGAGGAGGGTATATGGAAGAGGTGGTAAAAAAAAATAACTGTTATTTAAAAAAAGTTATTCTTCCAAAACACTTGGAAAAGTTACATAAAAATTAAAACTGTTACTTGGTGTTTAAAAAACAAATTAATAACAGTATTATTCTGAGACAGCTGTAACAGTCTCATAAGAAAATTAAACTGTTTATGTAAAATAATGCATGAACTTTTTTTTTTTTATTTGCTTTACATGATCAAATATTAACAAACATAATTTTGCGCCAATCTTCTAAATCAACTTTTTACAGGAGACAGAAAAAACTGTTCTTAAAATCAAAGCTAACACTTTATTTACATCGATCCGTTGTACTGTTCTAATTCAGAAATCTCGTCTCCTTTTGGTTTCACGCATATCGTATGATTAGGGAATATCTAATAAAAAATATAAATCCTCTCATATGAATGCCAACCGACGAAATACTTTATGAACTTTTTAGTTCTAACGACATGCATTTTGAATCTAGGAGAAAATGACATAAAATAGATGCTGACATAAATGATGAATTTTAATTAAACATGTTAAGTTTAAGTTTTTAACATGTTAATTTAAAATTAAACATGTTAAAACTAACACTAGACAGACAATTCACATCGACAATTCATATCAATAATTTAATTATTAAAGTGGCGACGCAATAGATTATTTTCTTCAAAACCAAAAACTTTGTTCCAAAAACGGAAAAAACTCTAATTTATGAAGTATATGTTAAAATAAAAATATGTTATATGCAACTACTATGAGGAACAGGAAATCAATGACATAAATAGACTGCAAAGACAGCAGAACAAAATATTAACGTTAGTTTATGACCTCTCTTATCTAACAACAACTTAAAAATTCTTTAAAAAACTTAACAATGAAATATAACTGAACGCTTTAAACCAGAATCTTTAAAATGTATTAACAAATTAGCCACTGCTGTAATTGTAGACGAAAAACTAAAACTTGAAAAAAATTGTAGTAAACATGGACACAATACGAGAATATCAGAACAATATCATATTCAACATTCTAAAACGAGACAAGAACAGTCGAGACTAATAAATCAGGGACTGAAATTAAACAATAAACTACCAGACAAAACTATAAAAAAGACTCAGATCAGGGACTGAAATTAAACAATAAACTACCAGACAAAACTATACAAAAGACTCAGACAACCTTCACAAAAGATGTTAAAAATATTATCATTAACAATAGAATACGAATTTCAAAAAAAAAGACTTTTTGTTATGTAAATGTATAAAAGTAAGATGACTAAATGAACGCAAGTTTATTAATAGATAAATTCATAATAAACTATAAAAAATATTGCATAAAAAGAAATATATATGCATAATATAAAATGACTTAAATGTGTTTGCATCTAGCAGTTTATACGAGTACTTCTCATCAGAATACATTTTTGTCACAAGCCAAATTTGATAAGTGAAAATAAGGATTTTAAAGAGATACTTTTTCAGCAAAAGAAATTATGTTAGATTAATTTTTCAACCTACATTTTACGCGTCTAGCAATATGACAACTAGTTTTTCTCAGAAATTAGTGGTGTTTTAAAAGTTATTTAAAAAACAGGGAAATCGGTAAAGCTGCGTTGCTGAGTCGTGTCCGGGCGTAATTTTAAATAAAAATATGAGTTTAAAATAGAAACAGAACCCTGGACGAGTGTTTTCAAATCGATGGGTACTCTCAGATAAACAATAAAATTGATTGGATATTTGTCGCGTTTGCTCATAATAAATAAATTAACATGAGCCCGGATTATAATCCGGGCAAGGTTGACGTCGTGAAAAGATTATTTATAACTTTATTGTTTTAGAACTTTGTACTTATTGATTATATTTTTTACAGAGAAATTTATACATTCGAGAGGGTTACAAATACAGTTATGTGTGTGAAATAAAAGTTTTAATTTTGATGACTACTCTCAGGTAAAAGTCTTGAATAAGATCACGAGCTCGATTCATGGAAAGGTCGAAATATTGAATAAAAAGTTATTCTTCAGTGAAACATTTTATGTTCCTGAACTGGCACTTGAAGCGTAAGGCTGATCACCTTCATGTAACATATGATCGATTTACATGTATACTTCATTTAGTGTACCATTGCAGTGCCCTATGCACCATCATGTGCGAAAAGGGATATGATAATGATGAAGATGATAAATTAATAGTCCCTTTGTGTATAGGTATAGAAAAAATGATCTAATTTTTATGAAAATTTAAAAAAAGTGAATTTTTAACAAGACAGTACTTATATATTTTAAAGTAATACATGATGTTAACCATTTTATTGCAAATTTAAATTATTAAATTAACAATCGCAAAATAAATAGCATCGATTTATATGCTACACATTTCTTTTAATTCATTGAGGTTTTGTTCGGTTTTTCAGACTGCATATTTGCAATGAATGAAGTATAAGTACGAACATATTTACAAATTAATAAAAGATTTATACTTACATCATGATCGGGCTACAATATCACGCGATATAACTATTAAACAAAATCCGTGCAAATCGATAGGCAATAAGTCAAGTTGATTGTGTTTTACCTAAGAAAAACAAAGTACCTACTTCCCTACTTTTTAACAACATATTTTTATTTTATGACCAGAATATCTTTTGACACAACGATATTTTCATAAGACATTTTTTTTGTTTGAGAATGATAATTTTATAGGACACGAAACTGCTAAATACAGTAAAAAAGGGAAAAAACGTATTTTTATTATATTTTAACCAGATTTCGGGCTTACATGATTTAATGGCCTATTTCACACATTATGTCCAAACTTTATATTGACACTTATTATACAAGGTGTTAACATAAGTTTCGGTACATTTTTTTCCAAATTTAAAAATAAGCACCAAGAGTAAAAAAAAATGCAAAGATTACACGTCATTCTACATAAAATTTTCTGTTCTACAAGAAATTTTATTTGCTTCAACGTTACATGTAATATTTTATTTGATTACAAGCCGTCAAAATGGAATGTCAAGTAGATGAAGGTGAACATTTTCGACACCTCTGTCTGTTCGCGATCAATCGAGGGAATAACACTGCCAAAGCTGCTCGCAATACTTGCGCAGTGCATGTTGAAGATGCCATAAATTATTGACTAAATTGTTGTAAAATAATGAAGGAGAATACATTATTGACTAATTTGTTGTATTTTTTTCTTTCGTATTCTCTCATAATTTAAAAAAAAAGGACAAAACTTATGTTAACACCTAATATAATAAATGTCAATCCAGCCTAATTTTACCGTGCTGTGTGTATTTGGACAATACCTATGTGGTTTTAATAATATAACAAAACGTTTTTTTCCCATTTTGAACTTATTATTTGTATTTATAAAAAGTAACCACTGCTCTCATGTAAAATTATTGCAAAAGGAAATCGAGGGGAAAAAAGAATTTTGATACAATAAATATTAATCCACCCTATAATGGTACCATGTAGGGTCTGAAATGCGCCAATTGCATAAATCCACACGTCACATAAAAATTAAATTTCAAGGGTAGTTTTTTTTTTATTTTACAGTACTTACTTATTTTTTTTTATTTCGCGTGATCTTAACATTAAATCAGCCACAATTTTTCAAAATAAAAAAAACGCAATGTAAAAAATATTAATCCACCCTAATTTTACCGTGGCGTGTGGATTAAGAGTTTAGAGGATAGTTATGAAATGCGCTAATGCTATATTACACGGAATAATGTGTGGTACTGTTATTGAGTTAAATCATAATAATATTATGTTAATGCTGAACTTTAGAACCCGTCTTAATATTGATCCAATATTTTGCTTACATTTTGCGCGCATATACAAATTGAACATCTGCGCGCGCGAATGTTTTATTATTGCGCAAAACTATTTTTTTTAATGTATGCTTCTCAAGTGCAAAATATAAAAAAAGGAATATTTTACTGAAAGATTTCTTGTTTTCATAATGTCAGAAAGATTGTATATAATATAAACATAAATAACAAACCCTGGATATTTGTCGTTTTTGCATAACATTCCGTGTCCGGGCGGATGAATAATACAGTTCTGTGTGTGAAATAAAACCAGAACCTTGGACTGGTGTTTTAGAGTCGACGACTACTCTCAGATAAAAATCCTGAAAAAGGAAGTGGAGATGAGTCGAACTCTTAGTGTAGTGGTTGGTGCATTCGCCTACCATACTTAAGATCCCAGGTTCGATTCCTGGCGGAGTCGACGTGAAACATTTTTTAAAGGTTTTTAGTTTGTAAAATATTATCGTTCCTGGAATGGCACCAAGAGCGAAAGACTGTTTACTTTACCTTCGTATAATATTTGATCGAAATACGCTACATTTGGTTTTTCAATGCAGTGCCCTATGCACCATCGTGTGCGAATAGGGGTGATGATGATAGATAATATATTTGTTCTAAAAGTGCATGGATTACTGCGTTGGTTCATTTTACTATCGCCAGTATAAGTGAAGATTATGCGTGTAAAGTTGTTTCGACTAATACCTACAAATTGTATGTTTTCTTTATTTATTGTATATTTATTTAATTAGGTACCTTATAAAATAAAATAAAAACAAAATATATAAAATGAAATGAGTTTAAAAAAAGAATCAATATAAATAAAAATAAAACACCAAAAATATTTAAAAAATTAAAGAAAATAATTTTAAAGAATACAATAAAAATAAAATAAAAGTAAAAATAAAATAAACATTTAAAAAGATGTAAATTGAAAAAAAAAAAAAAAATAAAATTAAGTTAGGTTATACGTTTTTTGTTTGAATGAATAAATAAATCGCTTGACATAGCGAAGACATTTTCAGATTTCCTTCCCACCGATGCTGAATCTGCTGTGGAAACTGCACTGCGCTCAAAAAGGTTTTCCACGCCTACGCCTGCATTACTCTATCATCAATATGTCATACTGGTGTCATAATCTGGATCTGTTTATGGCACTCCAGAAATAATGCGCCAATCAGGTACACAGTAGGTACACATATGTCCCTAAGGCAAACAGTAGAGGCACATTTACGAACTTAATTCTATGTACGTGTCGAAATAAATAATATTACAGTAAAACCTCGATATAACAGACATGTATTTGACGAACTTCCCGTCAAAAATCCGGTCAAACGCAAAAAAATTAAAAACGTCCTGTTTAATATTTTACATGCATAAATTAAAGTGTCGCCGCATGTTTACAATTATTAGCGGCCATGGTAAACACGTTATACGTCTAGCACCAGAATTTTAGACATATTTTTTGGTATGTTTCACATCTTTAGCTTAGAATTCAGAAGGATTTTGGCTGGTTTGATATTCTTGGACAAATTAATACCTAACTATATGGATGCCCATGATATCCTTGCTCAGATAAGCATTAATGTACCTCGCCGTAACTTGCGTACCAATCCTGTCTTTGGTGTGGGAAATTATAAAACTAACATCGGATTCTTTTCCCCTCTGCCAAGGATCCTCAGAACAGTGAACGAAATCTTACTAAACGGTACTGTCGATGTGTTCCTACAGCAAGGGCAGGCATTTAAGAAGCAAATGGTGTTGTCTGTCCTGACTTGCGATGTCACACTTGCCATTTCCGCCTAGATTATGCTATATAAATACCTTTTGTTAATTATACACTTTGTAAATTTAAGTAGATTTTAAAAATGTTAAGATTAAGTATTACTCATTAATGCCAATCTATTAGGGCTAACTTAAGCCTTTTGATTGGCTTTAAAAAATTTAAAAAATGTTAATTTTTGTAATTGCTAGAATTTCATTCGTCCATGCACTTTGTAGCTGCAAGACGATTAGTAATCTAGCTTCGTTAGGTAAATGTTATCAACTATCAAATATCTCAATTTAGTAAATGGGGTCTAGAATTCCAACCGCCCATGCGCTCAGTTGCTGCAAGCCTTGTTGTAATCTAACTTCTATTTTTATAAATTTGTTTCTTATTTCGTTTTTTAAAAATATCACTCAAACTCTAAACTTCATTGTCAAATAAAATCAAATAAAAAGTGTTAATAGGGGCTGGATTTCTTACTGTCCATGCTGTGCTGGGATATTAATTTATTGTACAGCGCCCTGAGGGGATTTTCACGCTATATAAATTATCCAAATTTGGATAAATAAATAAATCCCGTCCTGCTCGTAGACTGCACCTGGCCGGGGCGATAGTATATTGGGGGATTCCCGATATAATAACGCTTAGGTTTCGAAGTACACTTTATGCATTTTCGTAATTTTAGAGAGCTGATTATAAAAATACAGCAAACTACAAAAGTGCAAACAAAACTTGATTCCTTTTTCAAAGCAAGACCGTCGATATCAAACAGCAACGTCACTTTACGACGAGTTTCCGAAGACAATAAATATTTTTCTTTTGTGTTTTGTATTGTTTATTTCTATCTAAACACAGTGTACATATTGTCAAAAAAAGTTTTGCTTTATTTTAAACCTATTTTTATATAACGGACTTTTGACTATAACGGACACTCCCTCCCCCAAATTAGTTCGTTATATCGATTATATTACTGTATTTCTAAATAGACGGCTTATCAACAAATATATTTAGTTCATCGTCATTCCAATAATCCACACCTAACGAAGATACCAACTAAATTTCGCACCCCTTACCCATTCTTACAAATAAAGACACAGACGCAGTTGGCTAGAAGGCTAACTGTATAACTGGCATTGCAGGTTTGATTCCCGCCAGTTGCAAGAAAAAAAATTTTTTTTTTTCTTAATTGGTGGGTGTTGAGGTGTATTTTTCATAACTTTCTTCAATACCATCTCTTTCCCACCTGCTAACTAGCGTCTTAAATGGAAGCTTAGCGGGTTAGTCATTTAAAAAATATATACCTCTATGTTTTAATTACTCCAGTGTTCATTTTTTATGCTCTGTTAATCCCTAAAGATTAGTTTGAGAGCGGAAGCGCAAATGAGAAAATTCAGTGATTTTTAAAAATTATTTTCTTATTTGTGAATAGACTCTCAAAACAAGCCGAAATTTCAAAATAAATAAATTGTTTATTGTATTATCAGCGGTATGATTTTTTTAGGTTTTGCAATTTTTAAATTACCCCGCCTGTGACGTCACAAGTTCTCTACGATGAATTTTGTAATTGCTGAATTGGCTTCCTGTATACCGGAAATCTATCACAACACTCATTATTTGTTTCATAAAAACTCGTGACGTCATTCAAAGTAGTTCATTTTTATAATTTTTTTTCACACATTTTCGAGAAACTTCACAGTACAATTTATTAAATGCTCTAATTTTTAGCGCGTGTAAGAAAACATTTTTTTCATTCAATTTCCTGTAGCACTGAACTTTCTGATTAAACAAATTTATAAAATATGTTAATGTATGCATGAATTACGTTTTTTTTCAAATGATAATATTTTTTTTAAAAGTGGTTTTTATATCAAAAATCAGTCTTAAATTCAAGTAAAATAATGATCAACCCTCAAATTTACCTAGATATTCATATATAAAAATATATCATACTTTAGGACCTACAAATATTATTTATTCAACGGCTTACGCCTTTGACGAAGTATAAAATAATAACAAAAAACAATTTTAATAAAACAAAATACAAGACACCTGTAACAAGTAAAGAAAATAGCGTTACAAAAAAACCGCAGAACATAAATAAATAACAGAGGAAAATGAAATAAGAAATTATAGCGTAGGTATGCAGCAAATAAACAATCAATAAAGAGTTCAAATATAAATAATATTGAAGTAACAGAGGCGATGTATCATAGTATAAATAGTTAAACAAGTACCTATCACACTTAGTACATTTATATAATAAAATTTATGATTTTAATTTGTATAAATATAAATGAAATTAATCTATGTTTCCATGTTTGTTTACTAACATGTGGAATAGGTGAGTATTTAGCATAGTTTAAACTATGCAAATCAACATTTAGTAACTGTCAGATATTTTTTGTGTTGGTGTAATTTGTTTTTTCACTAATTATATCATTGTTTCGAATGTATTTTAAGGATATATTGTTTTCTTCTGATAATTGAGAATAACATCATTAGTTACAAAAAATATGTTATTTATACATAAGTATATACAATGTACAATACTTGTACCTAAACATGTACAAATAAACGTGATTATTTACATCATTCCAAATTATCGGGCATACGCAATTATCTATCATTTGATAAGCAAAAAAGTACACTTGAGTATTTGTATAGAGTACGAAGTATGACTGTAACCTTGATATACCACAAAATACATTGTTTATGTTCTTAATGAACAAGAAGATATAAAAATAACAAATAACTTGCCGCCCAAAAAACAGTTAAATAAAAAAAAAGACAAACCCAAAATATTGTTGATAAATCTACCTGGTCAAAGAAGAAGTGTAAAAAAAAAAATATATGTTCAGGCTATGCCTAGTATGATGTGAAACAATTTATCAAATGAATCTTACCCGAATCAATAAAGGTTTCAGCTCTTTTACTTGACAAACATCAACAGATGGAGAAATTCAAGGAACATAGGTGTTCAAATACAGGCAGAATGGTGAATGTTACACAGGGAGTAAAGTGGCCACTTAAACCAGCAAATGAGAGATCAATAGCCCTGTAGATGCCTAGGCTTCTATATTCCCCTCTCTTCAGTGTTCTTTATCTCTGTTATGTGTCAATTAGTTTAAATTTACATCAAATTAGTCTAATTTTCATAGTATCTTCACCGTACACTGCGCAAAAATCACGAGCAGCTTTATTAGACTGATTGTACGCGAACAGAAAGGGCTTATAAAATGCTTTCTTTCGTCTATTTGACATTCCATTTTGAAGGCTTGTAATCAAATCAAATAATATATGTAACGTAAAAGCAAACACAATATCTCGTAGAGTAGAAAATTTTCTTTCGAATGACGTATGATGACCATTACCGTTTTGTTTTACTTTTGATGCTCATTTTTAAATTTGGAAAAAAACTTTGAAATCTTTATTAACCTCAGCTTTGAGTGTGCGTAACAATAAGTTTTCATACAAATCCTTCTACTCATTTGTGTTAGTAGTAACACAAACGAAA
The DNA here is from genome assembly GCF_059751315.1 of Micrasema longulum. Taxonomy (NCBI): domain Eukaryota; kingdom Metazoa; phylum Arthropoda; class Insecta; order Trichoptera; family Brachycentridae; genus Micrasema; species Micrasema longulum. The sequence goes on along the minus strand of NW_028278169.1, from coordinate 184,495 downwards.
TTTGTATGTTTATTTGGATCACCGACAGGCACTAACACATTAACATAGAGTTATGAAACATTCGAACACACTATTCGATTAAGTAAAAATTCTTAGTGGTTTGTAATTTATTACAGAAATAAAAGACGAATGATACTTGAATCCGCTAATTTTGAATAACCAGTGACCGGTTTCATTACTTTTGCGACATCTTCGAAACTGATATTACAATTCAATGCATTTATACAGAAAATCAAATTCCGTCAGTCTGTCTCGAAGATGAAGAGAAGGGAATGAAACAGGTCACTGATTATTCCGTAAATTTAAGTATCAGACATTTTTTTTTTCTGTAATAAAATATGAACACACTGCACACTTACTTAAATATATGATTTTATTCATAATAATAGATATATCGCTATCGTTGAGTCAAAATTTACTAACCGAAAAAACACATTGGACACAAACAGAAAGTTTGGAGAACTACGAAAAATTATGTTTTTGTGTTTTGGATGTTTTATATACCTATACAACACAATTACTTCATGTATTTTTAATCAATTCTATTGGTAATTTTTTTTCCGATACATTTTGATATCTGAAAGATTTTTAAAGTAACAAGGTGTCTAAAATTTGGTTTGGTGACTTTCGCTTGCTTATAATCTGGAAAATGCAACCCAAAAAAGTTAGTGGCAGGAATCAAAGATTTAACAAATATGTTGAATTTTGTGGTTAAAAATACGTTTTATATAAAAGTTTTTTTTTAATGTTTATTATTTTACGTTCTGCTATACAATCAGCTAAACCCAAACAAAATGTTATTTTTAGGAAGAAAACAGTCATACTTAAAAAATGATAAAACTGTCAATAAATTCTATCTGCCTTTTGTGATTTATGCTTGTTGATATTTTATTAAAAGTCACACCACTGTTATTCACTAACTACAAAAAAATATGTTTACGCAACTTTTTTCTGATGTATTTCAAAGAACATTATTTTAAGCTTTGAATGGATATTCAACTCAAACCTGCCTTTTTTAGTGTTAGTGACTTTTTTCTAAACGACAAAGACATGTACGTATCAAGTGTGTGTTAATTTAAACACAATTTACCTACATGAAAACTAATTTTAATTACATAGATTATTGACTATCTTAAAAATAAACGATGAATTAAGGAAACCGGTTTGTGATAATATTTTGTAACATGGAGTCCTCAATAGAGCCTCGTAAGAGCTTTGCTAACTTCAGCCACTATGTGCTCTATTTCAAGAACAATTTACATAATTACTTTAATGCGATCGTTTCGCTTTGAGGTCAGTTTTTATTTGTCGCCAATTTGATGGATGCCACACACTCCGTGATTCGAGGCTATAAATATGTCATTAATTGTAATCATTTTTAATTATTTCAACGCCTCCAGTAACCTAAAATGGAAATGAAATCACGAGAGTCCTCTGTTTAGGGAAACAAAAATTAAATTGCATGAAAAATTACATAAATTACTCTTTACTACGGTAAAAATTCTACTCTTGCTCAAGCACGTGTTTACTTATTTTTTTTTAAACTTTTAGGAGACTTAAGAGAATTTATTAGCAAGCACAGACATAGTATAGCCCATTTCACACCAAGGCAAAAATCCACACGGCGTTATACAATAACATAGGGTGGATTGATATTTATTTTATAATAAACATGATTATGACAAACATTTATTATAATGATTTATTTAATGCAATTCAAATTAATGCAATGACCAGTACACTGTGAGGCCGACTAATCTCCACTCGATTTTTATTTTAATGTTCACCTAAGAGCAGCCGCAGTCGTATAATTTTTTAAGAAATATAAAATAATATAATACATATATAGTAGATCCACACTCATTTTACCGTTCCGTTTAGATTTGAACGATACGTGTAAATTAAGCCTATTGATTTTAGGTAGAAATGTTTATAAAAGGTTTATTTGAAAAATGTTACTAAGAAAACTTGTGGAAAATGGTATCATTTTTCGAAAGCGTAACATGATTGATATATGAAACATTATTTAATTTGATTTTTAATGCCAACTGGGTAATAAGTAACAATAATACAAAACAAACCATCACGTCGTTTCCATGTAGGTAGGCAGAGATGAAAGAAAACCGTATCACTCTGTCTTTGCATACAGACCTCGCTTCCTCCTTATTTGCCACGTGTACGCAAAACGATTATATTGACAAGTTTGTTTGTATGGGGGTTGATAGTTTATAGTTAGATATACGTTAAATATATCATAAAATAGCGATAGAAATCGGGAGGATGCGGAAAACGCAAATAAAATAAAACAAAAAGTAAATTAAAAAAATATATATCGTTAAAAATTCTGTTTAGAAATTTAGTTGGCGTTATGTCTTAAAATAAAGTCCTTTTGAAATACAATAGCGAAATATAACCAGATACAAAATATGACGTAATAATAACGTTACGGGACAGCGCAGCGCAGCGGTGCATTATTTCAAACATCTCGTACATAACACGAGAGTCAATTTTAAACAATTTATGAAAAGTGAACATTTTAAAAATATCGTCTTAAAGATAAAAGAAATGTCCAAGTTCTTATGATTAACAGAAAATATTTCAATTTTTGGCCCATACTCAACTAGTTGTAGATAACCGTGCTATATAAAGCAGGGTTCAAACCTCTGATCCGAAGTCTACAATACTACCACAGGGACCACAATCCAAGAAATGATCACGTGTTAACTGATGAAATTTCATTCATCAGCATCATCAATGGCGCTACGGCTCGCTGTGGGCCCCAGCCATCTCCAGAATCTGTCTTCGTTTCTCTCTGCACCCTACGGCTCTGCGACAGTTTGTTTAGCCCAATTGCTCTTATGTCACTTTCCAGATTATCCAGGCATTTTAATTTTGGTCTGCCTCTGCTTCGTCAGCTATCCGAATTTACATTGAGAATTTTACTGGGGGTAAGATCATCGTTCATTTTGTGGACATGGCCCAATTTTTTTTTTTGCTTAATATGCATTTGTATGAATAAAAAAATAAATTAGAGTTTTCAAATTTGTCGCTTTGTTCATTATACACTCTTTTTCTGTTCCGAATGCCATTTTTTCAAAATTATTTTTTATATGTTTGCGTCATTCTCGCTATTTTTCAATTCACAAATTGAATAAAATGCTAAGCATTTTGGTCATCACTTTGTTCTCGGATTATTTTTACTTGTTTTGAATGTCGAAATGCAACTGCAGGCTGCACGTTTGGACAATGTGTTTTAAAACTTCTTGTTCTTAGTTTACAGCCCACAAAATAACGGTGGTTCTTCACGAAACCTGCTTTAATCGAAGTACTTACGTATGTACATAACACATACCTACAGTCCCTACACGTCAGGGTGAAACGAACTCGACCAGAACTTGAAAATCACGTGACACATATCTGCAGCTTTCGTGCGTATTGAGAACAAAACAAAAAATACGAACTAAGAATTCAAAATGCATTTTATTTTCGGGTACAAATAGTACAATTATATTATTGGACTCAGTTGTAGATATTTTTAACTGCACGTTGCATTTGTACAGAAAATTTCTTCATGGAGATTATTATTAGGGATAGTTGCTGAGTATACATCTTGAGTGGTTTATGCTATGTATTTGTATCGCATGTAATGTATGTGTTTGTGTATGTTTCACATGTAGATGTGCATATGTATGCGTTCATATATGTGTGCATGGATGGCTCGGAGTGTGCATTCGGTGTTTTCATTTGTTACCAATGGAAAACCCAAATGTTATTTGTTAAACTATTCTTTTCTCACTTAAGTTTTTATTTTTTTATTTTTTGTCACATTTAACGTTTACATCTTTTACATAATCAAAGAAAACTTAATTGGTTTTTTTATGTTTGAAAATCTTTGTTTTTAATACTTATTATGTATGACTGTATATTTTGTGAATAAAATAATATAAAAATATTCAATCTTATTTAAATTTTTACATTATTTTTAATTAAAAATATGTTTCGCTTTGATGTATGCATTTTACACTGTTTGTTTATAAATTTGTATAAACGACTTTAATTTTTAGCTATACGTCGACCGGTTTAAATGTTAACTTCTTATCGTCAAGACTTACACTGTGAGTCAAGACAAGGAAGAAACCTCGAAACCGGTTGACGTATAACTGAAAATTAAGGTGGATTATACATTTTTAAAACTAATACTGTAAATAATTATCTATCAAAAATGTTTCCTGATAAGGATTTTTTAAACCGTGTTGAAAAATATATTTTATAATAAAAATATATCTCTTAACTTCTTAAATCTTAAACAGAAGCACAGCTGACTTATTCCTCTGTTATCTGGTCGCCATATTATGATGTTCACATCGAGAATATTCAATCAGTTCAACATCGATTTTTGAGAAAGATAGGCTGGAGGTTGGGCTTATCCAGAGACCTATATACGTTTAATGAGTTAGAAACTATCTTAAATATATATTCTCTTCAAGACCGTCGAAATAAATCCGTTTTTATAGTCCTATTAAAAATTCTCAACTCACTCTTTGATGCGCCTGAACTACTGAGCTCGATCAACTAGAAACCTCAGACAAAACTTACTCTTTCATACCGCTAACCATAGAAGTAACTATGGTTTTCATTCCCCTATGCCCAGAATTCTTAGGCCTGCCAACAAACATACCAGTCTTGATTTCTTTGATCACAAGTTGTCTTCTTTCAAACGATCACTGAATCAAATTAAAATATAAACACCTCTCTCCCGCTTCTACTCCCACAAAGTCTACTATATTCCATTGAGTTCTACTTTTTTTATAATAATTTTCTATGTATAAATGTGTCCATAAAAATGCCCATTGGGCGTAATTATAAATAAATAAATCTAACTCCGAATCCTTTATTGATTCGACTTTTATATTTCATATAAAGTTATTAATGCAATTAATATTTATGGTGGATTTTATAAACATAGAAGCCATCGATTAAATTGTTTTTTGCGAGGCGGTTGATTTATTGATCGTATGGCGCTTTCAACGGAAAGCATTAGACTGTCGAAATCAGCCAAAAATACATTGATTAAAATCAACTTGCGTTTACTGAAATATTCGAAAACAATTTGGTGTTACGTACGAGTATGGATGTAAAATTACGTAATTTTACCAAAAGGCGCGGTAAAATACCGTAATTTACGGTATTTTATAGTATTTTTCGGTAAGAAACGAATTTGACGTACTAATTTTTATTTTTCAAAGATATTACAAATACGAGTAGCTTTGTTTTAGGACACTTTACGTGACTGCGAAAACCAGGTTTCGATCCATCGGGTGGTTTTCGAGATTTATTATACGTATGGTACGTTCAAGGTCATTCGGTATGTCCTTTTTTTTAACTTTTTTTATAGAAAAGGTTATTATGTGTTGACACTTAACAGGATCGGTGGAAATAGAGTCCTTAGTAAAACCTTAAGTTTAAAACCTTAAACGACCACCGCTCATGCCGTGATTTTGAAAAAATGGTGCTTAAAATCAGTTTTTTGTGTATAATTACGTCCCTATAGATTTTATAGAAAAAAATATACTAAATGGATCTAAAACTGGTTTTTGCAGTCATGTTAAGTGTCCTAAAACAAAGCTACTCGTATTTGTAATATATTTGAAAAATAAAAATGAGTTCGTCAAATTCGTTTCTTACCGAAAAATACCGTAAAATACCGTATTTTACCAAAATCTGGTAAAATTCCGGTAAAATACTGAGATAATTTTACCGCCTTGCATCTCTACGTACGAGTAGATGTTTTATTAATGGTAATACATTTGTTATTGTTTATTGTGCCTTTCTATTTAGAGAACACCCCCTTCATTAAACGAGTTTTACATTACCGTAAGAGTACAGAGATTAGCAGAAAAAAAAGTTACTCACCTTTCATCTTTGTCGAATGTTGGGAACGTTTGCTGAGCTAATTCTTGCAGAGTAGACTCACTCTGCGGCTCAGCCGATATCCCCTGAGCTCTTTGCTTCCGCGGCCTGATGACGTGTTTAGGGCTCTGAACGTGGTAAGGAAACACACTCTTGAACTTGTCAAGGTGCGACCTCAACTGGAGGATCTCTTCTTCTCTCTGTCGCAGCTGCTTCTCCAGCTCCTCGATCCGGTCGTCCTTGGACTGCAGGAGGGCCTGCAGATCTGGCGGAGACGCCATGGTCTCCTTGGGAACTTGGTCCACCACAGGGTGGCCGTTCTGCACTGCCCCTAGGGTGATCATGCCTGCTTCATCGTCTTCAGCTAGGCGCTGCGACGCGAAGCATAGGCCGTCGAAACAGACGCGCATTCACCCGACTGCCGGATGACAAGCGGTGATACCCGGGTACCGAGATTCACCGATCGAGGAGAAGACCCCTCGAAAGTTAACACGTAGAGTAAATCAGTTCGCCAGCGCAAAAATGCACCGCTTTATCACGAGAACACTTGGAAATTAAACTAAAATTTTGATTGTTTTAACGCTCACCTAGCAAACTTAAATTTAGTTTATTTTATATGTAGATCTTTGGGTGTAATCCTTAAATCGTGCGCAGTTTCACAGAACTTTCACTTAGAGATACAATGCTTAACAGGCTTCGATTACATTTAAATAACGACAGATATATGTAAATGTATTTTCGTAGTAGTTATGGCACAACACTGTTAGTATTAAACTTCCACTTTGTCTTGGTAACAAATATTAATGCTTAAAGAGCTTCGAAGTTTGTAATTTGAATTCACTTGTTCAGATGTCAAAAAAAATCAGGACGCGAAGCGATGGGTCTATTGACACAACAAAACCACAATGTTCTCGGTATGAACAACTATGACACACTAACAGTATCGCAAGTGTATTAATAATCTTGAACTCACGTGGAAAGCTTTGATATTTTCCCGATGATATCCGAATGTGCTAGTTTTTTTAGCAACGCCCACTCGACTGCTGTTCGCGAATCGTCACCTGAAACGAGAAGAAAAAAAAGTTAAAAAACGAGGCTAAGGATCATACAAGATCAAAATTTAATCAAAAATCTTAATTTCCATGTGACCTACTTTGCATCACTTCACGGAATAACCGCAACATAAATATATAATTATTACAACAACAACAAAATTATGAAACTTTATGGCGTGTTGTCCGATCTAGATATCGTTGAATGATATTGAATCACTTCAATCGAGTGCGATTTAATCCAAAAGAATTGATGTACAAATATTGCAAAAAAATGCTCATGAAAATAGTGGTGAAGCGTCCTGTCCCACCGGTGAAAAATCGTAATTTCATAGCTACAGTTAAAACAACTCAAATTGGAAAAACATAATTTTATTCGATCTAACTGTTTTATTTTCAATAAATCTGCTAATTAATGACACATTTAACTCAATCCCTGCTATTCAATGCAATTTATGGTATTAATGAATAATGCTTATGAACATTCATTATAATTCTGTTTTTATTAGATTCAAATGAATGATTTGTGTCACATTCAATTATGTACATGATGTACAAACACATACATTGTTCGAAATATGTTTCGTTTGAATATTACAAAAGATTGCCTGACGAAAGAAACTTTGTTTTTCGAATCATCCATTTTTAAACGGGTTAATTATTTATTTAAATTACCAACATTTTAGCAGTAATGGAACAGTTTTTTTATATCAAATAGTTTTAGATTATTTTTTCAAATGCGATTATAAGATTAGTATTCAAAACGTTTATAACTCGAGGCAAGTTAAAATACTAAATAAATAATCCCCTATTAAATAATTACTATGACGAATGATCATTAAAGGTTGCTATCCGCAGAATCTTCAATGCACTGCCTACTAATTAGCATTGGTGACCTAATAAATAATATTGGTATCAAAAAACGTATTTCAGCATTGCTTAAGCACATAAAAGCATCTACATATTTAAAGAAATATACATTTATGTAGGTGAAGCTTTTGAATATTCATTACTTATTTTACTGTTATTAAAATTTTAACAAACTCAAAAATCGATTAAACCAACTGGTTCGAGATCTATAAATGTTGAAAAAAATATTTTCAGGCGTTGTCTAGTAGGTGAAATAATTCAGTCAGAAAAAACTCTCCCGCATTAATAAAGGTTTTAGGTTTTAGCTCTTAAACTTCACAACAATCAACAGATAGAATGTTACAAAGTGTGTAAAATGGTTACATAAACCATCCAAAGACAGGTCGTAAGCCTTGTAAATGCCTAGACTTCCATAATATTCTCTAATTCTATTGTTTTATGTTTTTTTAAAATTGATTTATTTTTATAATAGATACATTTTCACTTCCTACGTGCATGTACTTTATTTTATACGTAGGTGGGCTTAGAAATGACAATATACGCCCATAACGTCAATGAACTCACATAAAATAATGCAGATCCATTCTTAGAACTACGACTTATATAAAATGTACAAACGCCTTGCCCAAGCAAGAAAAAAAACTCATTTATTTGACACAGTCATGACACCCAAAGGCTCATAACATTATTGTAAATTATAATGGTATCAATAATACGATCTACGCCGTGGCTGATCTACATAACGCAGTGAGTGAGTGGATAAAATTGTAATATAATCAAAGTAACTGATACTGAAGGCTTGACAGTTCAGATTCAGTTATCTTTTGACACCTTTTGAGCTCAAGTCATATGCGCCTATTTAAGTGTAATTTCTTGGTACTTAGTCAAAAGTACCAAATAATTACGCAGCCTTATTTCGGAAAACCTTACTGGGTAACATTTTCGGAAAGCGATTATTATTTAAATCGTTCATTTTGGTTCTTAACACGTTGATCGCCGTGTCAGCCACCGGTGGCCGACACCGAGTTATTTCAATTGGGCCGTGTCGGCCACTGGTGGCTGACACCCTCATCTCCTCAAAAATACCTCAAAACAAATTAAACTATTCTTTTTCTATCTAATATTAAATTAAAAACCTAAAAACGTAAAACCAGGGAAGATAGAAAAATTGTTTTTTAATTTATTTAAACATTAATTTATTTAAACATATATTGAAAGCATTCACTTTGCGGTCAAACATTTTATTAAATATTTGTATATAACCACTTACCGACTTTTCTATGTCTACCGGTTTCTAGACGTACTCGTTTCTTCGTCAGGACACCAATTAAACCAACATGCGAAACCAGTGCATGTTTGTCCAACTCAGCGCATGTGCTTATTAAAATGCATGTCATGTTAATTTTATATTGTTGTGTTACAACTATGGTGAAGGTGTATAGTGGGTTTTGCATGTTGGTTTAATTGGTGTCCTGACGAAGAGGCGGGTACGTCTCGAAACCGGTGGATATAGAAAAGTCGGTAAGTGGTAATATACAATTATTTAATAAAATATATAATTTTTGGCCTCTATTTCCAATTTGTTAGATATTTAATACATTTTTACTATCAAAAGTGTGATTATTTTTAATTAGGTGATAATCAAATTCAGAAAAGTTATTATTACTTACACACATTAATGTGTACTTATTAATAAAATTTATATAATAATTTCCAACTTGTTTTCGTTTTTTTACTGTATCTTTATTGTTTCTTTAAAAAATATTTATACTGTAATTAGTGGAAGAACGTGGCCGCTGATTATGCCGTACTCCTTGCAAGCAGCGAAGAAGACCTGCAATTCTTGGTAACAAACGTCTACGATGTATGCAAGAAAAGCGATTTGCTTGAAATGGATGAAAGATGAGTAACTTAATGTGAGATCAGTGTGAACGGAGATATTCTGAATCAGGTAGAAGAATTTGTGTATCTGGGAAGCATGTTTACTAGGGATGTAAAGTCTGAGAAATATATTGAAAGGAGGGTGAGTGCCGGGAAAAGGGTGAAATACATAGACAAACGAATGTTTGTTGCAGAGGCAAAACTAGCAGTTCACAGTGGAGTTTTGGTGCCGACCGTAATGTATAGCAGCGAAGCATGGAATTAGAAAAATAATGAGAGTAAGTTGAAAGCTGTCGAAATGCGATCTCTCGGGCAAACGTGTGGTAAAACGATATATAGGGTTGATGACACACGGGCTAAATAATACACCTGAAATTATAGTGCAATAACTAATGAAGCGAGTCATCATTTTCTATAGAATCCAAAACAACATATCATGCAACTCTAGCAGTTTTGCACATAAAGACGAGGTCGTCATCCTGCAGTACATTCAAATCGTCCCTACCATGGAGATATGAAGAACAAAGGAACGTGGCCTATAAAGAGATCACAACGCCCAGTCAGTCCAGTTCGACGTAGTCACACAGTTCCAGCATGTAGTTAAAGTGCAGTCTCTTCAACTCCCCATCGCCGTAACACTCGCGATCTACGATATGAACGTCGATGGATGCAGAAAACGGAGAAGACCGAGAAAGACACGTGCCCTACGAAATCACCCAACCTTAAGAATACCTAGTGTCAATACGAACTATTGCCAGAATTCGTTTTTACATAGATCGTGTTCCACTTTTAACAGCTTTTTTAACCATATAGATATCTATCATACAGGATTACAATTATTTAAAAATAGTGTATTGAAAACTTTTGAATAAAACTCCCGTTAGTCCCTTTTTCTCTAATATCACTCAAATTACATACATTAATATTATTATTATAAATCAAATATCTCTTTTGAAATTTTTAATACTACTAAAATCGCTTTAATGAAATTTTATCGACTTCTCTTAGTTTAAAATCTTCTCCTTATATTGCTTTTTCAAATTTTAAAGATCACTTGCTATACTTGTTATTCCTTCTTTATTTTTTATTTTTTCTTTGCTTCATTGGCATGTTTTTATACTTTTAAACTACTTTTAATTACCTATATTATATATGTAAATAAAATCAATATATTGCTGCTCTTACTATAATGTGTCATTAATTTTGAAGATGTTTTTTAAATTGACCTAAATTTACTGTCTTATATTTCACATAAAGATTCTTCTCATCGTTTCTTCGAATCCCTTAAAATAAATATGTGTATATTTATGTTTTTTCTTTTTTTTTTTTAAATGTTATTACTATTTTATTTTATTTTTACATCTGAGCATGTTTTTCATTCTTTATTTCAATTCTTAATTTTTAATTACTCTTAGAAATTTTCTTCATTTTTAATATACTTTAAAATATCTTTTTTTCACTTACATTTTAATTTTTAAACAACTTTCATTTATGTTTTTCTTTTTCTTTCTCTTTTTTATACTTTCATAATTAACCTTACATATAATTGCTTTATAATATGGAAACTTCACTGGTCCATTAGAATTAAGTCTAATTGTGTAAAATATTAAACTTTGTAACTGTACTGTATGTTTCCTGAATAAAAGAAAATAAAAAAATAAAAATATTTAAAAAAAGACATGGCAAGATCAAATTCAACAAATACTTAGATAGAAAAGTAGGAATAATTAGCGTGCGTGCATGAGAAATGAATGTAGGGAAAGCGAAGTCTGTATGCAAAGACAGAGTGATACGGCGTTCTATCCTTTATAGGTACCCCTACGGAAAAACGGCCAGATGGTTTGTTGTTATTATTAGAACATGGGTTTATTAATTTATTTTACGAGAAAAGGAAATCATTTAACAACAAAGATTATTTGTTCAAAACCCATGTATTTTTATTTATTTGTTTAATTTAATATGTTGATAATTAGATAAAAATAATCAATACGAACTCCGTTAGTTGTAGTTTCATGGTAGGTAGTATCATGGATCAGAGATCTTAAACTTTAAACGATTATTTATGACGTATACGGCAAAATTTTGTCCAAAAAAATATATTTACATAAATTAGGAATCCAAATAAAGGGTTTTTTCGGCTTTGGTTGGTAAATGATATACAAGTATAAACAGTTTCAGCTTGGTACAAGTGCTTAGATACAAACAGTCAGGTTTCACAAATATGAGATGTATCTGAGAGAAACTACCTGCATTCCGAGTAAAATGATCAAGTTGTAACTAAGTCATTGCATTGTGTTGAAAAAATGGTCGGAACAGGGTCATTAATATTACTTGCGTTTTATCTCTGATTAACTTTTTGTTTCGAACAAGACATGTCCAATAACAAATAAGAATAATTATAGCGCGAGTAATGAATTATGATTTATTTATTTGAATCTCGACTGTCAAAACAGTCGATACCGATTTAATAAACTATTATTGTAGTAACCGACTACCAAAAAAATGTCTACTCTTGTAGTCATAAAAATGGTTCACAACTATAACGTTGCAAGCAGTTTTTTTACAAATTAAAAAGAAGATTTTTTTTAGGATAGCAAAAGCATATTACTAAAAATTTAATGTTTAATTGGCAAAATTGTTATTCCAAGAGTTGCATTTCCACGTTTCAAGTAGAATTATTGGAACTATCTCAAATATTTTGGAGTCTGAAATGTATTTCAACAGCGAGGAAAACATTGTTGAGAAGGGAATACGGCTATACCTCAACAGATCAAAGCATTGAGGAAACGTGAATGTTCAAACATAGACAGAATGGTGATTGTTTTACAGTGTGTAAAGTGGTTACTAAAACTAGCCAATGACAGGTCATAAAACTAGCCATGTAAATGCCTAGATATCCATATTACTGACTCAAAAATATTTCCCCCTGTGCTGCAAAAAATGACAATCTTGATAACTCTAGGGAGCGAAATCCAGCCTTGTTTATAAACATTTGGATACACTCAAAATATTGTTGATACTTTGCAGTCGTCTTTACAAAGTCGTTTATATGTAATTTTTTTTCTTCATTTATTTTCATTTTTAAAAATTTGCTACTTTTTTGTAAAATACATGACTATCTTTATATTTAAAAATGCATTTTTATTCTTTCCACTCACTGCAATATCTATATGTAACTATATGTATAGTATACCCATTTATTTTATCTAATATGTAAAAATAATTATTTTTCATATTTTTATTTTTCTTCTTTATTTTTTGTTACTTTTATGTAAAATACATGTCTGTCTTTATATGTATATATATATATACAAGATAAATAAATAACAAGTCTAAGGACCAGTTGTTGCATTAATAAAAATACAAACCATCTCGCTGTTTTCCCGTAGGGATGGTCGGAGAGAACAATATGCCGGACTACTCTGTATTTATATACAGACCTCTATTCATCTTCATTCGTACATCTCCTCATGCAAGTATTTATTTGATTTGGGCAGGCCATGTCGTTCTCGATCATCTTCGTTTACTGCATGCATCAACATTCGCATCTTAAATATTTTAGCCGTCAATTGGCTGTCTATTCGCTCTACGTGTCCAAACCAATGCAGCACCCCTTTATCGATTTTATATACAGTATAATGCTAGTCATAGCTTTACATAATTTATTTATTTATTCTTTTACAATTGTAGTATTTCGTTAAAATTTAAAATAATGTTTTTTCGCTGGGAAGTCCCGTACCGAGGAAAACATTTTATTTAATTTTAACATAGGTCGTATATACAATTAAATAGTGTGAGTGCTTACTAATTGTTCTTGTGGACAATGGAAATTTAGTAGAGAAGTAGACCAGTCCTCTTTGAGAAAAAGTCGTGTTAATTTGTAATTGTTTTCGTAGCATAATAAATGCACGGATCTCTGCAAAGGTTAGAAAAATGAGTAAAAGTGAAATAATTGTTACGTTTTAGTCAAAACGGGCAAAAAGGATTGGATAATAAAAATATATTGATTGATTGATTCGGTGTTTATTTTGTAGAACTCCATATTTAAACTTATAGTATTAGAAATCAAACACTGATTTGAGTCTACTGAACACTTAAATGTATTACTATACAATATTTCTATTTTTAAGAATTTCTTATCAAAATATATAAATGCAATTGTAACATGATTCATCTCTTAATTACGCGTCATATAAGCGTGTACAAAAAGGTACAAAGTAAAGAATAACAGTCTATTTAAATATGTTTAATAGTGGTGAAGATATTAGGTTGGTTTGTTCATTTATTATTTTAAAATTAGGATTATTTAGATATTTATTAATGTCCAATTTTTCGAGTATATTAAGTTTATGCCCTTTGCCTTTAACATGTAATGGAATTGGTTTATTTGAGATATGAATTTTATGATTATTTTCAATTAAGTGATTGGCAAATTGAGAATCTTGGTTTTTATTTTTAAAGGATTTTATGTGTTCTGAATATCTAGTTAAGAAAGAGCGCCCAGTTTGTCCCACGTAAACCGCATTACATTTGTTACGAAATTTTTGTTTTTATATTTTTTATATTTGTAAAAATAAAATAAAGTGTTCAGAACACTTAAATCAGTGTTTGATTTATAATATTATAAGTTTTAATAAAAATAGATATTTGGCACTTTGACGAAAATATGGGTAACAATAATCATTTAACGTCAACTTTTTTTATTTGTTGCAAAAGGCTCTAAACAATACATAGAAAACGTTTAAATTATAAGTAAAAACATCTTCGATTCAATATTATTCTGAGCTACTATAAAACTACCGCAATTAAAATGTTATAAACTTTTAAAAGTTTGATTATAAACACGTGCTTATACAAGATTATTAATTAATATATTCGCAGTAGGTATTGTGTAACTCAGCCCACGTTAAAAAATAAATTACGTATTCTAAATGTAATATAAATTCTCTGTCTAGTTAATAACCAATTTATTTTGGTTTAATTTTTAGAAACACAAACAAGTGTGTATGTCAATTTAATAAGATGTTATTTACTGTGAAAATTATACGGGCGAATGTGTGGTAAAACTATGCACGATAGGTGTCCAACTTTCAAGTGCATTATGTAAGGCTGAGACAATAAAAGGAGTGCTTCGTTCGTTTGGATGCTAAGCGAATGGACAGTAAAAGAACGGCTAAAAGGATTTGCGATGCGATGGTCGATAGATAAAAAAAAACGAGGAAGGCCGGGAAAGACATGACATAACAAATTGCAACAAAAACTTGGAGTTGAACATGTCAAAAGTCGGATTAAACGTCGTGCGTGTATTGAATAAATGTGGAGAAAGCGAGGTCTGTATGCAAAGACACATTAAAGTGGCGTTCTTTTTTCTCTGCCTACATCTACAAGGAAACAACGTGATAGTATTTTTATTTTTATTTATTTTACTTTTAGACTTTAATTTAGACGGCCGGGCGCAGTTTGTTAGAAGTTAGACGGGCAACTGTGAAACTAGCGCCGCCCCGCCACGCGCCGCGGTTAAATTCCCGCCAATTGCAGAAAAAAAGTGTTGTGGTATATTTTTCATAACTGCCTATTATATATTTTTCCCAACAAGACGTTAAAATAGAAGCTTAGCGGATTTAAAAAATATCCTTTGGCATTTTTTTATTATTGTAAAGAGAAACCCACTGCACAATTTTAAACCCTAGTAAAATCATTTTTGAAAAACTCTTTGTGTCGACTTTGAGTTTTATTTTTCTGTTTATGGTTTCATAATATAAATATTGTTATTTTTCAATCATAGTATTACTTACATATAACCAACATTACGTTTATTTGACTTATAATGATTAGTAGATGATAATAAAGTCGAGTTTACTGGATAATGAGTAGGTTGCGAATTGGTACTTATCCAATAGAAAAATACGTATTTCCTGTATTGGAGAAAACGTGAGAAAATAAACAACCTTATCAGATACTAACAGTCACATATTTATACAACAAACTGTATATAAACATAAAAAATAGAACCCTATAAATAAAAAATGCGAGTATATAGTAATACATAGGGTATTATATTGGGTTTTTTATTACATAAAAAAATGTTTGTTTAGTCAGATTTTTTAATGCACCCCTTTTTGCATATTTTGACCAAAACTTGGTAGTGCATAATGGGCCTTACTCATAAACTTGGTAAAAAGTTACGCTTAGGAATAGTGGTAGAATACGGATGGGAATATCATCCTTATTAAAGTATAGTAGATATAGTAGAATAAGCATTCGATCGTCATTTTATCACTATGCCTAGGCGTAACTTAATACCAGGTTTATAAGTAAGACCTAATATTACAGTATTCTTAAACATAAACTTTTTTCGATGCAAACTATATAAATTCTTTTTTTGTGTGTATTATGCATTATTTGACTATTTCTATTTTTTAAGAGATTTTTGTAAAAAATTCGTTGCTTAAAATAATAAGATAAACGAATTTCTTAGTGCGTAAAATTCATTCAAAGTGATTATATTATAAGATTAAAATATGATAATTATTAAACAGTATCACAGTAAATAAATATATAGTGCCTAGGAACATGTCTAGACATATATACATATTCGTTTTTATATTTCACTTTTTTTAAATTTATTATATATACGCTCAGATGGCTTTTACATGACAGGCAAAAAACTACAATTCAAGCGTTTCGTTACAAAAGGTAATATGCAGGTCTAATAAACATGCATCTAATAAAAACATATTTTTAAGTATCGAACTACATTACGCTTAAGAGAAATACAAAAATAAAGATAAAATATTACGTAAAAGTTGATAGGTACAAAATTTAAAAATTTCAAAAATAATAGCAGTGTTTGGCAAAAAAAAAGTAAACAGTAGGTATTATTTAAGTGTAGGTAAGTAAATTTTTAAGTAAGTATTTTATTATTAATATATCCAAGAATATATCCGTTTCTTGATAATTTGAAAAATTTTAATACATTTTCAAAGAGCATTTTCGACATCTTTACGTTTTATTTTATTTATATTTTTATTAAATATGTTTATTGAATAGTAAGGAAATAAATAAGTATTTTCAAAATTTATTTTTACATCAAATATATCGACTATGTGAAACCAGAATCCTGGACAAGTGCTTTTGACTCAAAAGTTGCTCTCAGGTAAAAATACCGAAAAAATAATCGAGTATAGAAAATTCTGCCTCGTTAGTACACTAAGTAGTACACGTAGTACTAATTTTACAAAATTGAACGCATTTGTTTACCATGCATTAGTTTCCGGGTTCAATTTCAGGGAAGTTCGATTCGAAATATTTATTCAAAGATGGTTTTACACTACTCTATTTCACCGTTCCTGAACTGTCACTTGAAGCGTTAGACTGATCACCTTATCTTCCATTTAACAAAAAATATTTCATTTCATTTCATTTTTTTTGCACCACAACAGGTCAGGAGGCCCAATTACAGTGGTGAATTACATTACAAAACAACCAGGCTTGAGAAAAATCACATTTTTAAATTTTTGTGTTCTCACCGGGAATCGAACCCGGAACCTTCCGTGCGTGAGTCAAGCGTCTTGACCACTACACCACGGAGGCCGCCAAGATCATTATCTAGATACTTTGCAATTGGAGTGCCAATGCAGTGCCCTATGCACCACTGGGTGCCAATAAGGAACTGATAAAGACGATACTATGTAGAATTATTTCAGATAAATTAAAAGATTTGTTATTTTTAGATTTCACGGAAAATGATAAGATTGTAATTATTTTTACATTTTACGTTCGATAATACATAAATGAATTTGTATTTTCTTTGGTTGATCCACTTTCTCAGCAAACAATTTTATCAAGTCGGGATTTCATATTGTGCAACATCAAAATTATTATTAAAAATTCCAATTGATAATATTTTTAAATATTTTTGCTCAACGAATTTTATAAAATATAAACGTTTAGCCACTTTACACCTGCTTTGTGACCGTCGATCCGACTCATCTTCAGGACAATTCGAAATATGTTCAAAAACAACAACTGTCTATATAAATTTGGATGAATGATAAAAAAATAACATTAAATTAGCATTTCTACCACTATGTAATGCCACTATCACACATTGTTTAAGAGCCCAAAGGTGTTTTGGACATTCTTTTATATGGGTTTTTAGCAGTGTTTACTGAATATTTTTACAAATCTAAATATCAAGAGTTCAACTACTGAATATACAAGTTTTTGAAAAACCGATATTTTTTTCAACTGTTCATACTAATTTTTATTTAATTTTGTTTAGTTTGTACTAAAAACCACAATGGTTCAAATATCGTCTTAAAACAGCAAATGTCACAATAACATTGTATTTTAAATTTAAATTTACTAACATACAATATTTATAAAATTTTCACTGCAATAAACATGCTTTTATTTCATTAAAATACATAAAAAACAATAGTAAAACAGTGGTATTCAGTATAAACACTCTACTAAAAATTGGACATTGAGGAATTTTGAAACAGGGTCTTTAATGAATATGAGGTACACAAACACGGAACAATCAACATATTTATTTTTTTGCACCACAATATAAATACAAAAATAAACGTTTGTTTTTTCACAACAACATGCTCGGAGGTCTAATTACGGTTGTGAATTACAACACAGAACACCCAGGCTTGAGAAAAATCACATTTAATTTTTGTGTTTTTACCGGGAATCAAACTCGGAACCTTCCGTGTGTGAGTCAGGCGTCTTGACCACTACACCACGGAGGCCGCCTTATGGTTTCATATCGAACAAATGCTTATTAAATTTAAATTAAATGTAGCTGAGCCAAATAAGAAAAACATTCAGACATCCTGGTTATAGTGTTGTAATCTGGGTATTAGTTTACGACGATTAAAATGTTATAATACAAGGTATTTATAACTTATAATGTATCTCTGTTGTATTGATGTATTTTTTATTGAATAATGGGTTTCTACGAAGTGAATCTTCGTTATTAATGCAGTAATTGCTTGTATCACTGAATACTTCGTATATTTTGATCATTCAATCAGATTTTATCATATATTTTGCTGTTATAAAAATGAACTAAACTGTTATGAAAAGAACTTTTCTTTATATGATTTATGAATCAAAACTGGTCCAATCACCCAATCAGACTAGTTACATTTCGTATGAGGCGGCCTCCGTGACGCTTGACTCACGCACGGAAGGCTCCGGGTTCGATTCACGGTTAGAACACAAAAAAAAAATATGTAAATTTTCACAAGTCAGGTGTTTTGTGCCATAATTCACAACTGTAATTGGGCCTCCGAGCCTGTTGTGGTGAAAAAAACAAGCGTTTATTTTTTTATGTTTTTCGAATTATTTCCACCAGGATCCATCATTGTGTATTTTTTATACACAAGAATTTTATTTTTTTAATGAAAGGTTTGTGCTGAGTTTGCTCTTATTGTAACCTTAAGCCGCGATACCCATATTATATGTATTACCTTATAGTCCTATTTAAAATTCTCAACTCACTCTTTGATGCGCCTGAACTACTGAGCTCAATAAAATTAAATATCCCAACTAGAAACCTCAGACAAAACTTACTCTTTCATACCGATAACCATAGAACTAACTTTAGTTTTCATTTCCCTATGCCCAGAGTTTTTAGGTCTGCCAACAAACATACCAGTCTTGATTTCTTTGATAACAAGTTTTCTTCTTTCAAACGATCACTGAATCAAATTCAATTATAAACACCTCTCTACCGCTTCCACTCCCACAAAGTCTACCATAAACCATTGAGTCTTTCTACTTTTTTTATAATAATTTTCTATGTATAAATGTGTCCATAAAAATGCCCATTGGGCGTATATGTAAATAAATTATTAGAAAATTGAATACATACATATTACATATCAACTACATTGTACCTATATTGTCTCTATGGACATATTATTTTCACACATTTTTGTAACTTACCTTTCTAAATACATGCCACTGGTGGATTAAAATTGAATTTACTGTATTTTAATTAAATTAAATTTTTGTTATTTTTTTTTATTTCCGGGCAGACTATGCACTTACTAGTACACCATGAGGCCATAAATCTCAGCTTGATTTCCTTTTGCAAGATTTTTACTTGAGAGTACGCACCAAATAAATATATGTATTTTTTTAATCCACCCTAATTTTGCCGTGTCATGGAAATAGGCAATATTAAATACAATCGGATCTATCAAAAGAAATGCCTGAAATATCTCTATTAACCAGTATTAGGACCGCGACGTTCTACATAGGTGATATAAACATAAACAAACCACTTAAGTAGATTGACGAGACATTAAGATTACAAGAGTAGAAATATTATTGGATGTACACGTTATAAATACATACTTCTGATTTATATCTACTAGTGGCAATAATAGAGTCTCACACATTACAATATTATGAATCTATTGATAGACGTTTTTTCTTATGCTGGTATGCGGATATTTTAATTTAAAGTTATATCTACAAGATCGCTAATTGATCAAATTTTTTATCGTGTTCGAGATGTTAATATAGGCGCGAGAGTGATCTGTATCTGTGTAATATGTATAATGTGTCCGTCAATTTGTATAAATAAAAACTATAAATATATATATGTATATATATTATACTATCCTTATTATTATTATTATTAAAATTTGTATTTGTCCTATATTGGATTGTGTTTGTAAGTTTGTATAATTTATATTCTAATATTAATATTTTTGTAAAATAAACCATTTTCAATCCTTCGAGGGCGCTTTACAAAGTGATTTATAAATATGCATTTTCTTGGTTTTATGAATAAATTAAACAGCGCATCCGAGATCCTAATTAGCCAAGGCCTTTGGAACAAATTCACTAAGGCCCAGAGGCCTAATTATATAAGGCCCGATAGGCTAAATTAAGTAGCATGTAATAGTCAGCAATAGCTGACTGTTTTTATTTTCATTTACAGATTCTTCGCTGTTCAATGTTGATCGCTTACTAAACCGAGCTTTTTGTGTATGGAGAATATATTAAATTTGTAATTTTTGTGCGAGTTCAGTAGCATTATTCTGAATAACAAATTCTTTTTTATCACTAAACTGAACAAAAAAAATTGTAAAGTCCAATGGGCGATATTTCAAGGTGCTCGAGATCCTAACCAACCGAGGCCCGAGGCCAATCAACTTAGGCCCGTAGGGGCGTAAAACGAGGCCCAGAGGGCCAATTACATAAGGCCCAAAGGGCCGAATTCCCCAGAATGGAACAGCCGGCGATAGCCGACTGATGCCTGTTGGTATGAAATTATTTATATTAATTTACAGTATTTTTTCCCTGTTAATTATCATGGCTTAACACGGGTGCAGTTAAACAATCTAAAAAGCAATAGTTGAATAAATAAATTTATTCGATTTGATTTAATTGATTTGATTTAATTAGATTAATTGATTTGATTTAATAATACTTGAATATATAAATTACAAATTAATTTGAAATCAATAGCATAATTACTATCGGTTATTTTTTACAGGTTGGTTAGATGTTTGAAACGGAATCCATATTTTATATATAAGTAAAAAGAGCCGTTTACACGTGGATTATAAAATAAGTACATGTGACAATATTCTTTTGTCACAGCTCCGTGAACAGCTTCGACCGCACAGGACAGAACGCTGGGACAATACGAACATTCGGCAGCAGTTCACATGTGAGCGGTGCGAAAATGAATACACGACGGCGTTTGTTACGAGCAAATTTACGAACAGCATTATTAATTTTATACCAAGATTTATTAAAAATGTTAAAGAACGAACTCAATAATAAAAATTATTTTATTCTGCCTCCATTTTCGGCTGAAAAAATGTACGGGAGCGACACGTTCACGACGAGCAAATCACTAATTTCATTAGGTCATGTCCATGCTTGTTCACACGAGGACAATTCAACCACTGGCGGCCGCGCTGTGGCGGGGTTAATCATTGTTCCGCGAAAATAGCCTGTTCATGCCCATCTAACTCGGTGGCGATGTCTCAGGACAATATCTTGTCCTACAAATTGCTGTTTACACTTGAGCAATAGTCGAGAGCTGGGACAAAACAATATTGCATTTTTCACGTGTAAACGGCTTTTTAGTTCAAAAACTTTAGACGGTAGTTCTACTGTTGCTCTGAATTTTTATTCAAAGCAGCTGTGGACAAATTAAAAATTACCATGACAACCAACCACCTTGGAGTGGCACCATAAGAATTTTATTGGAATATTAGTACGATGCTTGAAAGGCAAATTAATTCCTGCCCAATAAGCCTCACTTCTCAAAGTCAAAACTGATTATTATTATTACTATTATATTATTATTTACGTAGGATTTGTCGAATCTCTTATAATCGTCAATAAAATTATAGGTCAACTATAAAATGTTAATCAAAACATAGTAAATTAAACCTATCAAACGAATAATTTTAAATCATGAACACAATTTAAATCAACAAACTGAAGTCATTCATAAAATCAATCAAAAATTCAAAATCAAGAAAAAACCTTACGTTTTTCATAATTATTGTGTTGCCTTAATCATCTTCAATGATGTATAAGGCACTGCGTTTTTATTTTAGTTGCGGAGCATCTAAAAAATTGGTTGTCATTAAGGCTAGATGACTATGATGTAGGTATATTGGAATACTGTTTTTTTCGATCCGATTTTTTAACTCTCCATGTTTTTATTTTTTGATAAATCTATCAGTTGAATGTAACTCATAAAATAATAAATTTTTGAATCAATGCTGAATGCAGAGGAGATAAGATATCAATGAAACGATTACAAAATAATTTATAAAGGCAATAATCATAAACTTACAATGAAATCTTGATTACTGGTTCACAGACAAATAAAAAACTCAAAGCAGTAAAGCCTTTGATAATTTAAATACAAGTAATAACATGATAATTTCTTTATAGACGTTTATAGGCATGTTGGTCAAAAGAATCTATTAAAAATATCATTAGCCAGAAACACTTATGTAGGATTTATAGATGCTTTTACTATATCGGGTGTTTCTTTGTTAAAGAGAGGAAGTAAGCTAGCGAGAACATGTGAGTATAAAGACACGTTTTTCGTAGGTAGATGTATCAACCAAGCGACGCAACGTCCATCCTGTCTTTGTCGTCTACAGAAAATAATATTCACTCGGTTCGCAGCACACAAATTTATATGAAAATAGCTCACGGTAAAATCGATGAAAATTAAGAATATTTAATTAAACGATGGAACAAATACATATTTTTTTTTCATCGGCTTCACAATAATCTTCATATTATAGTTATTAGCTTTAGTAATGAAAAAAATCAAATCCTAACGAATGTAAGACTTTTAATTGTGCCTACAGCTTAAGTGTTTTTTAGCGTTCTCGCACATATAAGAGTATGATTGCCTGTGCTCACATATATAAAATAGAAAGAGTAATTTGTTAACAGTAAAGTTTAATAATTTTTCTATGTGTACATATTTATAAAATATTTTAAAACTTTACTATATGCCAATAGTTACACCCACGGTATTACTTGTTTGCCTTTTTCGCGCCCTTATTATTAAAACCAACATCATCATCATCATCATAAAATTATAATTACCCCATGTCAACTAATGTGCATTTTCTTATAGTTCTGGCACGAGCTGCCACGAACTGTTGGAAGTGGGAATACAGAACCTAATACCTAAATATCAATTACTAAATTTGAATAACTACGGTACTTTGAAAGCCCTACTCACTTACCCAGATCCGTTTTCGAGGTATTGCGGCCTTTTTTTTAGATTCGCACATTGCAAAAACAAATTTTAAGCTTCAATAACCGTTAGCAATTAAAAAATATATTATTTTATAAAAGATTTGCGTTTTTCAGAATTCACATTTACTGCTATCACCGCCAGTGCGCCTAAATAAATATAGTCAATTTGTATGTTACCCTCAATCCAATTTTCTCAGTTCTGACGGCGATAGAGTATGCTAGTTCATTAGTTTGTTGATAAACCGGGAGAAACAGGTTCGATCGGAAGGATCAGAGCCGTTACCACCCCCCTCCACTGACCGTTCTGTAACAGTTTCTACAAAGCAATATTTTTACGTTATTTCGCTTGTTTCAAAGACACCCTGATTTCGACTTCCATAAAAAAAAAATGTATTAAACCCAAAAAAAACAAAGTGGATAAATTCACTCTATTCCTAGAATCATCCCATTCGAGAAAAAAACCTAACATCAACATATTTAAAACCTGGCATCATCCTAGGCAGGACCTATCAACCAACTTAACTATCGTACTAACTAAACTGGGGTCCTTTAAAAGGGACAATTGATTGCAAATGTCATATAATACTGATTTTTTTTTAATATTTTCAACGCCCTTACCAGGCTTTTTTACATTTAAAAAAAAATATCCGTAGGTTTTTATTTGTAAACTGCGAAGTGATAAACTAAACAAATACCACCAATGCAAATTGAAAAAAAAACTTAACCAAAAAAAACACAATGGGACTTGAATACAAAATAGCTAAATAACCCAATAAATTATTCTTCATTTAGTAAAAGCTTTTTTTAAAATTGAACAGCAAAATATATCAATCAATATTCACTGCCATATTTTATTAATTCAGATATGTTTAGGTATAAACACGTTTTCAATAATTACATATACTTATTTTTTCATAAAAGCGAGACTTCAAAAAAACATGACGTGAAGACGAAGAAGTAGTTATATAATAAATGTAAGAATCAAATTTAATTGATGACCTTCTCCAAACGTAGCTTAATGTAAATCCTTTGCAACAAATACCTACAAATTTTGAATCGCAATTAAATATTCATATTATTTGATGTGATTAGACACGAATCTAAGGTAAATAGATGACGTCAGAAAAATAATACGCTCAATCAAATATCTTCGCACAGTAATCACTATAACTTTTATAAAGTTGTCTGCAGTAAAAGTAAAAATGTGTTTTATTCAATGGATTTGTTTATGTTTACATCAATTATTGATAAAACTTTAATAAAAAAGAAGACAAAATAATTTATGTGGATGCTTAAGTAAATGTAGTTCCTAAATAATTCAATATTTTTGCTATCTATGGTGGAAACAGAAGCAGAAGATCGAAAAATACGGTGCATTATAAAACACAATTGCCAACTCTTATGATTGAAATGTCTAAATCAAAATAATCGAGGTGGTAGGTGTGTGAGAATGTATGAATGGGGACATTTTGCCGCTTTAAAAAAAAATAAAAATGTGTGACCAACCAACCAAACCTAAAAAAACATTTTTATTTTAATGTATCGTATTATCATTACTATGATTTATTACAGTTTTGTAATTTTAAAATTACACCGCCGCCGCCGGTGACGTCACAAGTTCAAGGTGGTGAGCTTTCCCGATATTTACAAGAAGAGCCCCGTACCTCTCAAAACACACTGAACGTTAAAAAACAAGGCTATCCGGAAATCGGAAATCTATCACAATACATAACAAAGCTATAGTTGATTGGCTATTGTTCACATGAAGCTGTGACGTTTCCAAATAGTTGGTTATTATTTTATTCATACATTTTCAAGAAACTTCACCGTACAATAAAACGCTTTACTTTTTACCGCGTGTAAGAAAACATGTATATTCGATTTACCGTAGCACTGAACTTACTCATCACCATGAAGTAATGCCGGATTCAACCCCAAGGGCTTATGTGGGCAACCTACAGCTTGAAAAAGAGTGGAGTTTCATACAACTCTTTTCACTTAACAAATTACAACAGGGATGGAGAATGCCTTGAATAAAGGAATTTGGAAGTCTAGGCATTTACAGGGCTTATGACCTGTCATTGGCTGGTTTAAGTGGCCACTTTACACACTGTGTAACATCATTATTTTGCCTATGTTTGAACATCCATTCCCTGTTGTAATTTGTTAATCTTAATGACTCCCGAGGGGGTGAAATCCATTCTATTGTCTACGAACATTTGGACAAACTTAAATATTGTAACTTTTTTCAATTCGATGTATGTTCGATGTATATTCGACGTAATCTTGTGAAGATTATAGAAACTAGTTGATAACTAAATAAGAAACGTGAAAATAACTTCAATCCAAGGTGCGTCAGCATGTCTTATCTTGAGAATACTTAAAACAATCGAAACATGAAAATGGTATAAATCTTGAGTGCAAATATGGCAACCCCAATCATTCGACTGCAAAAAACTTACGTATTTTGAAATATGATTCACCAATTTATTTTCACATTGATATTTATTTAGTAAATCACGATCAATTACAAGATCAAATTGCACGTAAATTTAAACGAAAAACAAAGATAATGCGAGAAAATTAACAAGCAAATAAAGCTATCTAAGACATCTAAGATGTATGTTCCTCCCAGAACCTCGAGGCCCGCATTACCAGAAATATTTCGAGTAGATTTGTTTGAATTATCAAGAAGAATAAACAGCACTTACACAATGTAAATTTGTCCGCTAAAAATCTGGCGCCGATGTTATTTCTGATACCAAAATGTAAATATTATCGATTAGAGAGCGGTGAGAGAAGATGAACTAAAATAGACTCTCGGGCGTCGTGTTTATCTTTATATCAAGGTTAGTTCATCCCTAAACCTAAGGTAAAGTTCATTTCTATAACAAGGGTTCGACAATATTTTGAGTTTGTCCAAAGACAAGGACTGGATTCAACTCCCTAGGGAGCTAAAAATATTAACATATTACAACAGAAATGCAGAACAATTTAGAGAAGATAATGTAGAAGTCTAGGCATCTACGGGGCTTATGACCTATCATTGGCATGGTCCATGAAGAAGTATAGAAATTGAAAAGAAATTTTCAGGCGTTGCCTAGTACCTATTAATAATTCAATCAGATGAATCTCACCCGCATAAATAAAGGTTTCAGCTCTTTAACTCCACAAACATCAACAGATGAAATAATTTAAGGAATATAGATGTTCAGATATGGGCAGAATGGTGAATGTTACACAGTATGTTAAGTGGCCACTTAAACCAGCCAATTACATTTTTTTTTTTTTTTTTAATAAATATTTGCGTTTTTATGATTTAACCAAATATTTAATTTTGAGGGCCATTTTCAACGAGTTGTAAATAACTCACTATTAGAAAATGGAATCGAGTTAGGGTAGAGTGGGATTCGAACCACGGACCTTTGGTCTGTGAGTCCGAGACACTAGCCACAGGACCACAACTCGATCTGTCATAAGCCCTATAGATGCCTAGACTTCTATATTACCTTCTCTAAATTGTTCTTCATCTCTGTTGTAATATGTTTACAAGGTTTTAGTTTATCTTTAACCTTTGTAAAGGTAAAGTAAGTTTATAGTAAAACTAGAGTTTTGTACAGGTTCATCCCTATATCGAAGGTCAAGTTCATCTTTATACCGTGTTGAGGGATATCATAAAAAAACGAAAATCTTAATTTCTTTAAAAATAGTGATAAAAAATTGTAGAAATTGAAATGTAATGTATGATAATACGTCATGTATTGTGGGTCATTTCTATGTTCTTCTATCTTCATAATATCAAGGGTAAAGTTCATAATATCTGTATAAGGTTTCAGCTTATCTCTTTATTGAGGTTGAGGTTCATCGCTTAATCAAAATCATAAGTCATATTTATATCAATTTCTAAATTAAAAAATCAAAGCTTTTACACGTTTTCAAAATGATAATGGCCAACCCTTTGCTCCCTCGCGGTACAAATTTGTCCTGGTGTAAAATAACTCATATCTTTTATACAATAATGCATTTAATGATCACTGTCGGTACATATTTGAACGTTGTTTAGTAGTTTCGGCAATTTCGAAGTAATTGGATCCAAAAAATGACTCCTGGGGATCAGTTTTGCGTAGAGCTGTCACCCATTTGTTTGTGTAAAATTACTACTCCGTTGCAAACTTCAATATTATTATTATGATGGCAAAAAGTTCTTTTTTTGCCATATTTTTATTGTTTGATTACAATGTTAGTTTTTCATTTATTTTTGTAAATATATCGTATTAAAAAAATAACAACTGTTTTTCATAACACGTCACTGACGATATAAATTTGTAAGACAATTTTTTTACGGAGTTTGAAAAAATACAAGAAATATTTAATAGTTTTCAAACTTTTAATAACATGTTAAATTGAAAAAGTTCAAGAACTCTTATAAATCTATCTTCAGGGATCGGTTAATCGATTATTTACGGAAATCTACAATACTTTAACATTTTACGCTTTGTAATGTTTTACGTCTGGGCGGATAAAGAATACAGTTATGTAAGTGAAATAGAGCCCGAACCCTGGATGAGCGTTTTTGACTCGATGGCTTCTCTCAGGTGAAAATTCTCAAATAAAATCTAGCTGAGATAAGTCCGTCTCGTAGTGCAATGGTTGGGGCGTTTGCCAACAATGCTTGAGGTACTGCGTTCGACTCTTGGTAGAGCCAACATAAAATGTTTATTTTAAAGGTGGTTAGCTGCAATATTTAACTGTCTCTCGACTGGAACCTGATGCGTAAGACTGATCACAAAAGATTATCAAAATACGATGTTTTGGTGTGCCAATGCAGTGTCCTATGCACCGTTGGGTGCGAAAGGGGAAAGTATGATAACGATGATATATTTTCTAAACCACACTGATTAAAATATGCAATCCATCAACGTCATCGTGTTTTAAAACATTAATGTTAAATGGTTAATTTTTATTACAAAACGTAATTCCATTTCGAAGAACAGATGTGGAAACTTCCACATATTCATGAAGTCAAACATATTTATGTCGAGACAAGGACACGGATGAAAGAAAGGTCATAAGAGTTATCCTGGTTGGTACATCTGAAGTTAAGATTGTGAATCATACTCTAAATCTGTTACTGGCGAATATACAAAATGTCTTCCACGTGTAAGGATCGTTTAAAGTTACCATAACAGACGTGCCTACAGTAAAGTAAAAAGAGAGCATAACATTTTAGTACCTACAAATCTATAAGTATGTACGTTCAGTTAATTATGCATTAATTAAGTAGGCATACTTTATTTACAGACAAAAAAAGTTATGTATTTCTTGGAGAAAATAATAAAAACAACGGGTGAAAGTGTGAAGAAAAAGAAGAAAATGATTAATATGTAATAAAGAATAGAAGATGAAAATAAATGGATTTTTTAAAAATGGTTGCACGAAAATGAACAATCTGTTGACAAAATAATTCAAATCAGTAATAAAAGAAGTAATTTGTTCTTTTGTTTTATGTATCACCAAAAATATTCAGAGTCAAGTTTTGGCATGACGTATTTAAACAAAGGAACTTAGTGTTAAAATGGCAGGAAATATGGCGCAGTTGGTTAGACGGACAACTGTGAAACTGGCGTCGCCGGTTCGATTCCCGCCAGTTACAAGAAAAAAATAGGAAAAGTTTTTTTCTCAATTAGTTCGGGTGTTGTGTATTTTTTTTCATAATTTCCTTTCGTGTTCTCTCTTTCCCACCTGCTGACGAGTCTCTAAAAAAGAAGCTTAACTAGTTAATTAAAAAAAATAAAAAATGGTCCAGTAAATCTGGACAGTCAATAAATGAGATGATTACTTCATAAATGAATATAAGGTCTGTTAGAATTCATTTATCGGAAAGTAAAAAAAAAACTTTTTTTTACATTTTGTCCTGTTATTTTAATTTCTTATGTAATTTCTTGTAATTTTTGTTATGTAATTTTATTTACGAATAGTGGTCGGTTTTTAAATTTCACGTCGGTACGACAAACCGTTTTGGAGGAGTTCCTGTGACGGACAAACACACAAACAAACAATCATAATAACATAATAATACAAACACACAGATATATTTAAAAGTTTTAGAATATAAATAGATAACTGGATCGTTCAATAAACATCTTGAACTAGAACAATTCACAATAAATGAATTAAAGTATTATCTAAGCTATCCTTACATTGTTATATTAAAATGAAATATGTTTTTATTTTATAAGGTAGAATTGGCTCTGTACTATTTAGCCATTATCATAGAATAAAATGTATTATCATTATTATTATAAACTAATGAAATTAATATTTTGAGTAGATACATCCAAATCTTCTTAAACGGGTGTTGGATTTCACCGCCTAGGGAGTCAATTAAAATTTGTAGATGCGAGTTTTTTTTATAGAATATGAGTTATTTATCGAAATTCATAGATACAAGGGTTTTTATAGTATAACAGAGATGAAGAAAGTTTCAAAACAAACAATTAAGGAAGTCTTACACTTAAAACCTGTCAATTAAAAAATAATTATTTGTAATTTTAAAAACCCGTTAGAGTATATTATGATATATTTTTAAAAATACTGTGCGACCTTCATTATTATGCCTATAAACAATGACAGCATAATTTTCAATTATTTTTCTTAAATGTTTTTTTTATTTTTATATTTTATTGTTTATTAATCAATTTCATTAAAAGAACATGTTTTTTTATAAATTGTATACAGATCTACTTTTATACACCTATTAAATGTTATCACTGTAACTCTCAACAAAAAAAAACTAACTCTTGTGCTTGGAGTTGTAGTTGTTTATTTAAAAGAGTTTATATAATTTTGAATATACGAGTACATGAGAAAAAAAAACATATATTTTTGTCAAACCATAATTTCAATTTATTGATAACGTCATTAGCTACTAACTTAAATGAGTTCCAGTTAACTTCTCAACTAAAACAACCGTATCATAGAGTAGTCATTGACATAGAGAATAAATAGAAGCGGACCTTTCACCGTACCCTGAGGTATCCCAAAATCGCAAATTTTATTTTTACTATTTGAGGTCGTTGGAATAAATAACTTGTAAGGAATTCAATGGTTTTGCCACCCATTTCCACATCTTTTAATTTTGATATAAGTTTATTGTGTGATACACTATCGAATACTTTTTTTAAGTCAATAAATATACCAATACACTTTAAAGATTTGTTCGGTGATTTTCTTTTATGTTTTAATTTTGTGAAGTATAATTAAAAACAGATCTTCTTTTAACTCAACTTTCTGTGATGCAACTGGCCCGAGGTTTGTTATTTTACCAAATAGAAAAGAGTATCACGTGAATTAAGCTTGTCTCTTCTGCGTGTGTCGTAAAGGGAGTTTGTATTATTTTTAGATATCGGTCACGACCTCATCTCAGTTGTGTATACATTGTTAAATATTATTATAGTCGTCAATCGCCACCACATCTGTCACTCGCCTCAGCTACAGTCTACAATGATCTATTGACTTGTACTTGGTCGATCAATTTAAGACGCGACTTAACGCACTGCTTCTAAATTGAAGCAGCCATTACAATAAAGATGAAACTATTCAACTTGATTCTACGAAAAACTAATAAAAATCGTCTGTCAATGACACGATATGAAATGTTCTAACTGCTCGGGAGCGAACAACAGGAAATGATAACTTTAGTCTGTATTGCAAAGTAAAAATTTAAAATTTAGGTACGATATTTTAACAATAAGAAGTAACAATAACAAGTCTCATTTTTCAATGACGAAGAATACAATTCTGTTGGTATAATCCTGAAAAAGGAAATATAGTAGAGATAAGTTGGCGCATTTGCCATGCTTAAGGTCCTTGGTTCGATTCCTCAATTATGAACGCTATCTTCATCTGTATATATCGAGACGGTATTGCATCTAGCCACTTGTTTCGGAAACTGACAGTTATGACAGAATTTAATTCGACTTCAAAATTGACTTATTTATCTTTCATATTTTTAATAGACTTTTAAGAAAAAAGCGCAAATCTCTAAACCATTAAAATTGAAGTAAATCGTAATTAAAGGAATTGTTTGGTATGGCAAATTTTTTGCCACTTTCAATGCGTAGATAAACGTATCGAGGGGTTCTAGACCCATCGATACAAACCGATGTACTTACATCAAAACTTGGTGGTGGTGGGATCGGTAGCGTATCTTAGTAATCGATCGGGAGAAATTCATCTTTAACTATGACGTCATACTAAAACAATGTCATTTTAGTGGATTTTTTTCAATTCAATTCAATTTATTTATTTTAAATATAACATATACATTACAAAAATATATTCAATACGTACATATTATAAAAAAGGAAAAAAAATACACGAAAGAGACTCATGTCAAAGGAGTCGAAGAATCCTGCTCCGGAAAACCCCTTCGGATACATGGAACAGATCAATATCCAGAGCGATGTTGTTCAACATAGCGGTAGCTCTTCCAACAGGCATAACCATAGGCAGGTTGGTCCTGAATATCGGAATATGAAACAATCTATGCTGACGCTGTCTTAGGTAATTATCAGGAACATACAAACCAATGCTCATCATAATTTCAGAATTATCGATCATACCGCGCAACAATCGATAAAAATGTGTGGTCAAATACACATTCCTTCTAGTCTCTAAACTGTTGTAGCCAAGCATACCCTGGAGAAACTCGGTCGGGTAGAGCCAAGGATAATACCCGCACTCTCTCATGTAGAGATATCGGGATATAGAGGATAGATATGTGTACCGTGACGTACGCTTTCCCTTGTTTCATATCGATGTACCTACACATAACTCGAAGGGGGGGGTCGGTAGTGTATCTTCGTAATCACTAGAGATAATTTATCGTCAACTACGCCGTCAAGGTGAAGGTATGACGTCTTTATCTTCCCATCATAATCGAGTCCCAGATGACGTAAAGCGTAAAGTATCGGGTTGAAGCAGTTCATCACTGCAATATTTTTTTCTACCTGGCACCTAAAGCGTATAACTGATAACCTAACCTTTCATGTAACAAAAATGATCAAGATACGCTTAAATTGGAGTGCCGTATTATTAATTTGTGCAAAATTTATGACCAATTAGAGATATGGAAAATATTATATTTTGGGACAGAGCAACGACAGTCGAGTCAAGCAAAATGTGTCAATTTTAATGATTTATCCGAAAATTATAATATTCGTCAAATATTTTCAGTTTTCCTTATCGTTATTATAGTATTGATAATGTGATAACATCTCTGACAAACAACACGGATTCTAGTGACTTAGGGCAAGTTCACAGGCATGAGTCGTGTCTGGTTGTGTCACTATAAGCGGTGTTTCTGTACTCAATAAACCCACGTATTATATTGTTATTAAGTTTTTTAAAAACACGCACTTTAAATTAAAATTTACAGTCAGCAAACATCAGTAAATCTCTTAGGGTCTAATTAAAAAATATGTCCTGATTCTGATTTGTAAATATGTACTTAAAATTACATTTAATTACTTTTTCATGACTTATTCACGCATCGAAACTTCACGTGCTTACTCTTGTATGAAACGAACATAAACTTCGAACAAAAAGTAAACTTGTTGAAAATAATACATTAAAATATATTCTGGTCTTTTGTCCCTTTCAAGTTCATCAGCTTCAATCACAAAATACATATTTGAATTCCATTTTAACGAACCGTCACTAACTGGTAATCATGTGAGCTCCTAACTTATACATAATATGTCCACAAACAAATCTCCGACCATCTTCCCAATGAACACAAATTCGATGTTGCCATACACACCAGTAGCTCAATCACAAATAACTATCGATGTGCTAATAAGCGACGTGATAACAATTTCTCACCATGGTTGTTTATCGTATTCGCGATCACAATGGAACATTCGTGAACACCTTATATTAAATGTCAAAATATTTACGTTTCGCGACGTATAATCCTGTTGCGCAATCACATATTTGAATTTCACCGGTGTAAATATAGAAAATATTCCAAAACTGCTTTTTTTTTATTTATCATGATATTTATTGCATTTAGCTGGCGGTTGGCAAGCCAAATGTCAAGAAAAACAGTCGCCATAGTAATTGTAATTTAATTTTTACCTTTTAGTATTAGATTTATTTATTTATTATTATAATTATATTACATGCACAAAATTATAATTCATACAAAGTTGCTTTGACTGCCTAACTAGGGTTATTTACCCTGTTCTAAGACAGTCAAAAAAATATAAAAAACAGCAATCAATATATAGAAACAGTTATAAAGATACAGAACAAAGTGAAAAACAAAGTATAAAATGTAGTAAAAAAAACAAAGCAAAAACATAATAATAACAAAGTCCTTACTCTTTTGCAAATGCAATTTATTGTATTATTTTTTATGGTAAACGCCGATCTTTCGCCAGTGAACTGTATTTATTTGCGAGGAAAACAAAAAACAAACCGACACACGCTTGACTTATGAGAGCGATAACTTAAGCATGTTCATATGTTCATTGTGTTTGCTCAAATGCTTAGCATGTTTTTAAGCACGTCGATAGTTATTTGTGATTGAGATACAGAATCAAATAATAACGCATCCATCGAATACCGATGTTGCATTACGTTTAACGAACCTGCGCTGCGTCGGTATGGTTATTGATTTGTATTTAGGGCTCTAATGGGAAGTAAAAATTTATCTTTAATTTTGTCTAAAAAGTAAAATAAAATTTTCTGTATGAAAAATAGAATATGCGTAAAATTTAATTTAAAATCTCATTTTCACTCCTGTTTTCACTAAATCGACCTGTTTCATATTTTTTATATAAACTTTATAATATGAAGGATCAAAGCTATCAAAAATATTTTTATCGAAGACAGCGAAACAATACTAATTCAATGTATCGGTATCGGGTTGTGGTCCTGTGGCTAGTGTCTCGGACTCACGGACCAAAGGTCTGTGGTTCGAATCCCACTCTACCCCAACTTCATTCCCATTTTCTAATAATGAGATATTTACAACTCGTTGAAAATGGCCCTCAAAATTAAATATTTGGATAAATCATAAGAACGCAAATATTTATTTTATTTAAAAAAAAAAATTACAATTTTTATGCAGGTAAGTATTTAACTGTCGGCCTCGTGATGTTATGGTCTAAAAGATGTGATATAAAATATTTATATAAAAATGTGTTTTTCACACTAAAATATTTCATCGCCCTTGGACTGGTACCCGAAGCGTAAACTGATCATCATACTTTAATGTAACAAACAAATATCGAGATACGCTGCGTTTGGTGTACCAATACAGTGCCTTATGCACCAGTAGGTGCGGAAAGGGAATGATGATGAAATGTTTTATATTAATTATGTCAAAGCGTTAGACAATTGCGCATAAATTCAATAACTAAGATAATAAAGTATAGTACATAAAATAATATATATTATTAAAATAATATACACCTAGGGTGCTATTTAAAATCTTCTCGCGGGGGTAGAGAAGATTTCTACTGTGTATAACGTGAGTTCATTTAAGGATTTTCGATATATTTATGGGATTGCCACACTGATGGTTAAACGTCAAATTACGTAAAAAAATACGAACATGTGAAAACAAACATGTTGATTTTTTATATAAAGTTTATATTTGAAGCACTAACTTTGTGGCTATTCATTATAATAAAATAAATAAAACAACTTTGTTTTTAACCACTAATTTTTATTTTTCGTAAACCTTGACAAAGAAGCTTGTTTGCTTTGAAACCGGTCGGTGAAAAATAAAAATTAGTGGTTAAAAACAAAGTTGTTTTATTTATTTTATTTTACCATGTTGATTTTTATTTAAAACATTATTTTGACCTAAAACACGTATGCGTGTCCGGTTTATAAACAGTTTCATAATGTCAAACTATAAAATGTTCATTGTAAAACTGTTTATTTTACGTAATTTGAAGATAAATTGTCAGTGTGGCCATATATGAAGCAAAGTGCAATTGAACATGTACTAATTTTTACACAGAAAATTCAATGTTATTTTATGGATAAAATTAAATATAAATTTCAACTTCCCTGCGGCGCAAGAATGATCGCGTTTAACGTAAAAATCTAGTAAGCCCTAAACATTTCTTGGTGAAGATAAACGAAAGGGAATAAACAAAGTAAAGTTTGAACAATATCCTTTTTATTAAAACGCATGTTTTAGTAAAAAAAATTGGGCTAAGACAAATATTTTTTAATTACAGTGCGTATTTTTTTGGAAAATTTGACAGGTTTATTATCCTATTTATAAATTGAAACATGTAATAGCATATTTTGTGTAAAGGTTACACTCTTGAGCAGAAATCTACACATTTCATTTGGTAATTGAATAAAAACGCATCAGCAACTTTATAGCAGGCAAAGACCAATCAGGGATTCTAACAGCAATCGAAAAAAACGATTAAGTGATTGTATTTCAATCGGTACTTTTTTCGAATCTTGCATTTTTTGCATCCGATTGAAATCTAGAAGTTTTTATTTGCGACTTAGTGAAAAACAGTTTTTTAGATATACGTATCTAAAAAGGATTCATGTTCATCACCTTTAGATTACGTCAAATAAAATATAAAGAAACCACAATAATATTTACGTACACAGCGATGTAATTTGCAACTAATTTAATGTAAAATCTATTTGTGTGCAAACTTTACATTTCTACGCTGGAAAGGAAAAAAATACCAAGCGACATGTAGCAACTTACAGAAGACTAAATTAAAGTTTTTTTTGTACGTATTATTTTAGTGTGATTCCGAAAATAAAAATTTAAAATACGGGATGCTTCATTCATTAAAAAAAAACTTTATTTCGCTGTACTGTAAAGTTGTTATATGTCGCTTGATAACATTTTCCTATGCAACGTCAATATATTATTTTGTTTTTTGAATACCTTTTTTTCTTTATCATCATCATCATTTCCTTTCCACACCTGATGATGCCAGTCCAGGGACTATGAATTTTTCTAGTACCAAAACACCTCTTTGAAAAAATATTTCATGTCAACCATGTCGGACCCGAGATCTTTTGCATAGGAGAAAAATAGAATATGTTAAATATAAACATACAAATTTTAAGAGTTCAGTTATTGTTTAAATAAGCATTTAAAATTAAATCAGTAATAACTATAAACCAAAAAATACTCTAAAAGTGTGAAACAGATAAAAAGTTTTCAAAAAAAATTGGAAATATCAATCAAATGCAATAGAAAACAATTTGGAAATCCTTCAAAAGTTTTGCCTATGTTTGAACATCCATATTTCTTCTATTCTTCCATTTGTTGATTTTAGTGAAGTTAAAGAGCTGAAACCTTTATTATTGTTAAGAGATTTATCTGACTGAATTATTTCACATACAAGGCAACGCCTGAAAATAAATATGGATGTTCAAACATAGGCAAAATGGTGAACGTTACACAGTGTGTAAAGTGGCCACTTAAACCAGCCAATGACAGATCATAAGCCCAGCCCGGTAAATGCCTAGATTTCCATATTTCCTTCTTTAAGGTATTCTCCATCCCTGTTGTAATTTGTTCATCCTTCAAAAGTGTTAACAAATAAAATAAAAAGATGAAAAAAAATAATACTAACACATTTTTACCGCTCGCCTGCCATATTTGAGTTCCAGGGTTTGATTCCTGGGAAGGAGGATAAAATATTGATTTGGAAGGTGGTTTCACGCAGCAATATTTCATTGCACCTGTACTGGCACCTAAAGCGTAAGACTGGTCACCTTACCCAATGTAACAGATGATCGATACACGCTGCATTTTGTGAACCAATGCTGTTCTATGCACCACGAGGTGCGGATAGGGCCATGATGATGATAAAGAGACATGTCATGATATTTTCAAAAAAAATGGAAAAAACAATTAATTCTCAATACAAATACTCACCGTTTAGGTAAGGCGAAATAATATAAAATACTTTAAATCAAAATAAAAATGCACAAAATTATTTCAAAGATAGTGTGTAATTAATCTTATCAGATATATAACACTATTAAATGTATTATCTTTGAAGTTCTTTAAGTACATATTTTTTAAATATATCGT
This sequence comes from Micrasema longulum, assembly GCF_059751315.1. Taxonomy (NCBI): domain Eukaryota; kingdom Metazoa; phylum Arthropoda; class Insecta; order Trichoptera; family Brachycentridae; genus Micrasema; species Micrasema longulum. The sequence continues at coordinate 146,899 of NW_028278169.1, read as the reverse complement.
GAGCATACAACGAAAAACGGACGAGTCAAATTTTGCTATTTTACGATTTTTCTAACAAGTTTTAGTGCAAGATGTTATCTTTTACTTTTTAAAAAACATGTCGATTTATATCTCAAATAAAATTGATTATTGCATATTGATCGAGTAAGTCTTTGAACATCTACTACAGAAAATATTTTCAAAATCAAAACACTTCCGTACTTACAAAATACATTGCTAATGCTTTGTACTATGTAAAGCAAAAAATAAATAATCAAAAGTGTACTAAATAGGAAAACTGTAAGTTTGTGGCTATGTCAAAACTTCAATATTTTTTTATCAACAAACAAGAATTCTGACTTAGCCAGCAGGCTTATTCTGTCACAAGTTCGTTTCGTAAGTTCGTTCGTTCGCCATATATCCATCTCATTCTAACGCAATCAAAATCATATTTCGCTCTCGTTCCCTCTCATACGATACGAATGAATTTACGAAACGATGTATGTACTATTTTTTATATTTTGTATTTTTATATAACAACTGTTGTTTTTCCTTAATAAATAAAAATAAAATAAATAAGGTCACAGTTTTCGTTGAATGCTCACGATATACTTAACTTTGGATATGGTGCTGCAACACAGCGTGATGCACAGGAAAAATCAATTCGGAATAGAATATTCTTATGATCGATATTCTTATTCGACGATTACAGAAATAGAAGATAGTTTTATCTGTACATTAGAGGATGAAACACGGGAGTCCACGTTTTGCCGTTTAGAAGTTAAAATTGCAGAAATTATCGCAATACGTGAATAAAACACCACAAGTCCACAATCGTTGTAAAAATGCTTATTTAAGTTGAAAAAAAATCTGAAGTCCACTTTGTTTTAATGCAAAAAACATCAGCAGCGCCAGATACACTAAATTTACAAATACTATTATTATCAACAAAAAAAGACATTATTTTAAATTGAAAGTTCTTTATACGTTGAAATTATCTCATTTGGTTCAAAAGTTATGATGTTTTGGAAATTGCAGAATCACACGATCTTGTTTTCTGAAAATTTCGTTCAATGTGACTCCCGTGGTTTATCCTTTAGGGCACAGATATCTGTACGTTTTATTTTCTTTATTTTATAAATATTAGCGTTCTCATAATAATTTTAATATTTCCATATTGATTGTTATTTTCAACGAGTTGTAAATAAGTTAATATTAGAAAATAAAAATAAAGTCGGGGTAGAGTGGGGTTCGAACCTCAGACCTCTGATCCGTAAGTCCGCAACACTAGCCACGGGACCACAACCCGATTAAAATATTTTTGGTATTACCAATTTTTTAAATGAAATTTATATAAAGTACAAGTTCCAATGTAACTGGCCTAGTAATCGAAGTTAAAAAACAGGATTTTTTTTAGAGCTAATCCAATTTTTATGTGTTTTTTACAGGCAATATCATAATTTGGTTTGTATTGAACAGGTGGAAATTATAAGTAAATAATCCAAATTCGTTTTATATAAATTATTTACTTAAGTCTGAATTTTTGCACATTTCAATTGGCACTTAAATTTAATCACTTAGAAAAGTAATGTTTACCTATTTATAATATATGTATGTTAAAATCATTATGCATGACTCGTACTGAATGAATTTTTATTGTTAAGCACAATATTCGGTAGCGTTGGGAACTCGCAATTCGAGGTCCGAAGTTCGCTTTCCCAATTTATCTATTTATTTACACACGGTATTTTGTGTAAATAAATAGATAAATATATAAAATAATAACGAGTAGTAGTAATAAATAGATATGTGTTGATTTATTTGAGACAAACCATGTTGAGCGCGTGTTATTGATTTTGTAATTGTAAATATGATTTTCTTATTTTATCTAGTAATAGCTTTCTAGTAGTTTAGAAATCGTTGATAATCAGAACTCTATCACATTTTTATTTTTATTTTATATTTTAATTGTTAAAATTAAAGATGGCCACAAGCTGTTTGTATATCAAAAGAACGGAAATTTTAATTTCTTTAATCCTAGAAGTAAATAAAAAACACTACGTTTATGTAAATGGTCTAAAAAGAGATGATTTTTTTTTAAAGTATAATACGTTGCCTAATAGGTGTAATAATTTAAAAGAAACTTAACCACATAAAAAAAATAGCTGTTTTTCTTCACAAAAACCAAAAATGAAATAAATGACAAATTGTGGATTTAAAAACCGACAGAATGGTGAATTTTACACAGTGTGTTATGTGATTATTTCAATCAGATAATGACAGGTCATAAGCACTATGAATGCTCTGCTCTTAATATTTTTATCTTAAAGAGGTATTTCATCTCTTAATTATCTATCAAAACCAAATATTTTTAATCGAAAAATTCTAGAAGGAAACAGAAAAATACAATATCGAAATAACTTGCCTAGGGATCTCAAAATAACACCTCTTCAATTGTGCGAAAGAAAAATAAACACAATAAAAGATTCTCCCAAAATACACCTCCCTTGATAAGCACTTATATTACACAATCGCTAGAACACAAAAACACAATCACTTAACTATATTTTCATTTTAAAACTGCAGTATTAACTTCAATTGACATTTCACAGCTTTTGCAGGTGATTTGATTCGTGTGGCAAGATTAAAAGGGAACAACTATGTAGGCGTTGAATCAGAACTGTGACAGGAAGACGCGAGAACTTTCCCGGCAAAACAAGCAATCGATCTTTCTAATCAATCGGTTCCGCGATTTTCAAGTAATATCAACAAGATGAACGCACAACGCACGCTTGTCAAGCACGTAGAATATGTGGGACTGTACTGAACCAAAGGAAAAGATACTACCACTGATTAGTGATGCGACAGTCGAATAATTCCTCCATACCGATAACCGATTATTCAAATCAAATTTGCAAGTAAAAGTAGACGTTCATTTTAGAAATGGATTCGTCGGCAAAATGGTTTTTATAATTAATATTTACGAGTCAATATGTAATCATTTTTTTACAACTATACTAAAAATTGTATTAGAAAATATTTTTACGTTTTTAATGAGAGAAATAATTCGGTATAATCATATCTAAATCAATAATGGCTAAACTTCTTTACTTTCCAATTTATGGATGGGAGGGTGAATTAAATATAGATGTTCAAACAGTGACTGAATAGTCAATTTTACACAGATTGTAAATTTTATTCAAACCAGTAAATGCCTAGACTTCCATATTCCCTTAACAAAAGTTTTTTCATTTTTGTAAAAATATTTTTCAATCTTGTTTAACTTTATACAGGGTTCAATCTAATGCTTGTTTAAAAAAGATGGGACAAACCGATTATTTAAATTAAAATATGATTGCTTACACTGTTCTTAAAAATAATGGGTAATCGATAACGTCGGGAGAACTGCAAATACAAAACATACGTACGTTTTCTAACAGATTATATAAATGAATCATGTAAATGCCAGGTTTTTCTTTAAACGTTATTTCTCACACCGATTATTTCATTAAAAAATAATATTAGGTTAGGTTAGTGGGTTATTTTTTAAATTAGGAAGTGTGTTTTTACCTATACTCAAAAACCCTTAATTGTTTTTACCAACGTTATTTTCCTGTTCCCTTTTTTCCAGAAAACTTTTTGCTACTGATTATTGTTATAAACTGAATTATTCGATTATTCCTATAAACCGGTTATGCGCAAGGCTAAAAACAACTGAACGCTGAATACGAAACGCAGCGCAGATAATGTGGACAATCTCTCCCAACACATGCGGCAGCGACCAGTGAGTCAACATGGCGGCTATCGATACATTATACATAACACATGAACATAAGACATGGTTAAAGTTGCCAGCCGACTGCCCATCGGCGATACTTGGCTACAAAGGCAACCTGCTGCATTTTATTTTTATTTAGCCGGGAGCCTTAGCATAAAAACAATATTTGTAGAAATAATTATGTTTGCGTGAACTCCACATGTTCAACCCATCCCCACGAAGAGATTCTACTTACGTTTCATTTTTCCTATAAAGCTCCACGTGACAATAAGCATTAGTGTGAATAAATTTCTGGGTCCAGGCGAATAAATACAAAAAATACGTTTATTTCTTTTTTTATATATCTTTACCTTTTTAATCATTTATTTTATTGAATATGTTCTGTAACTTGAATTATAAAAATTAAACTTTTATTTTATTGGTTGGTTGAAAGAAATTGCCATTTGGCAATAAGCTCGCCAATGTACAAATAACATTATGTACAAAAAGTTAAATAATTAAAGAGTACTGTTCTGTGTATGAAATAGAACTAGAAGCCTAGACGAGTGATTTCGACTCGATGGCTGCTCTCAGCTAAAAATCCTGAATAAGGAAATTAAATAAGAATCGAGTGGAGATAAGTCCGCCTCGTTATGTAGTGGTTGACTCGTTCGTCTATCGTTTTATAGGCCCTGGGTTCGATTCTTGGCAGGGTTGACATGATATAAGGTTGTTTGAACTGCAATATTTCATTGTTCCTAAACTGGCACCTGAAGCGTGAGACTAATCACCTGACGCAACAGATGATCGAAATACGACACCTTTGAATTACCAATGCAGTGCCCTATGCACCACTGGGTGCGTAAATTTAACTGACATGCATTGAAGAGATCAAAAAATCCACCATTTACCTGTAACTATTACAACGTCCCCCTGGAGACCACTGTCAGCTGCGCACAAAGGAAAATTAACAAAATGATTACTACAGAATACAAACTATGTCTGCGGATAAACAAGGGGGTAAGGGGGTGTAAGAAGAGGGTAAACATGACGCCGGTTGTCTCTACTCTTTGGATCCCCTTAATGTCACTGTTCACGTTCATACCAAATTTTCCACAAACAAATAAGAACAGTGATAAAAATAAATATTTGAGTTCGTATTTATACCGTAATATTTCATATTCGGACCATTTCTTTAAAGTCCGAATAAATAACGTATGTTGGAAAAATAAGAATCAAGTTGTGGTTAAGCGCGATTTGAACCTCAGACCTTTGTTGCGTGAGTCTATAATACTATCACGGGACCACAACTCGGTTCAATAAGACACGAAAATTAGTTGGTAATAAATGACGAGCAGTAGTAGATACCAAATTCATATTACACTTGTGAAGTGCTCCTCAGACATTTTCTAATAACAGCAACCAAGCTGCGCCACCATCCACCAAGACCGCCAACACACACAAGCTAGCGTCACTCGAATACCTATTTTTTTTCTACGGTCCTTGTACTCAACATTCTACCTGTGATGAAAAATCTATATTTTACGACTATGATCGTGCTGTTTCTCTGCAGGGGTAGGTAGATAGTATGATATATCGTATGCAAATATCCTGGATCCTGAAACACATTACTCATTCATACATCTTGTTTTAGATTTTAAATAGCCTTTGATTGCGTCTGCTTTTGACATAACTAATCTTAAGATTTTGATTTATCTTATCATGCCACGTCTTTCTTGGTCGTCATCATTACGTTACCATTCGATCTCGCCATACATATCTGTTTTACTATTAATCTTCCATCAGGCATTAGTTCCACAAGAACAACAAACTTGCTGATCTTTTCAGAGTCGCATAAATGAAATCATGTTTTACGTCTATACAATAATCTCCCTAGAGGATTTAATTCGGTAGAGACGTCTTTAAAGATTTGGACTTACGGATTAATTTTTTTTTGATGAAACCAACCGGTTAAAGAAGTACATACATACTTATAAAATTTGAAAATAAATCAGTGTTTTCTTAATGGAAAAAATTAGAAGGACTTGTGATAAATTGGAATTCATCTCTTTTTCAGTTAATTTTGGTCACCAAAATTAACTGAAAAAGAGTATAAAATGGTCACCTACTATACCAGCCAATGTCAGGTCGTAAGCCTTATAAACGTCTTAACATTTATATTCCCGTCACAGAGAGATTCATAATTTCTATTGAAAATATTTGACAAAACTGATAGAAGTATCAAAAAATTCGTCGTGAAAAAAACACGCGATTAACCTTATCAATATGCCGGAAGATAATTCAAATGACAATTTGAGATAAAAGATCAACCATCGAACGAATAAATATTTTATCTATACTAGGGCTCTAAAGGCATACGTGTAGGTTGTGTAGTACCTACACGTAAATTACATCTATAAAATATAAATAATGATAATTTTAACAATTATTATGCATTCTAACCACAATCGCTTATGCTGACAGTAATTCAGGTACAATCTAGGTATTTGTGCTTAGAAATAAATTATTTTCAATAAGTGTATAAACAACATATGTATTGACATTTTTAAAAAATAACATTGCTTTATTTATCTACACGTACTTGCATTTCTCACAGATTCTCATTTCATGCATGTGAATGAGGAAGTTGAGTATTACGGGAAATTAGATATGAAAAATGTTTTTTACACGCGGTAAAGAATAGATCATTTAATTGTACGGCAAACATTCTCTAAAATAAGTGAGAAAAATAATAAAGATAATACTTTAAATGACGTCACAAGTTCTTGTAAAACAACCCATGATAGTGTTTATTTATTTTAAAGAAACAAACAGTCGACAATGATATAGTAACATTAAAAATGCAGTTTAAAGACAGACCAGCAAAGTTTCTAAATAAGAATCATACATATTATTAAATTGTGTTACAACAAAAGGGTGTGTTTATGTGTATTTGTATGAAAGTAAGTGTAGATGTGTGTTTTTGTTTATTAGTGTAGGAGTAAGTGTTCAGGTGTATGTAAGTGTGAGCATCATTAAAAAGTAAGTGGGATCGTACCGCAGTCAGAAATAATGAGTCTTAATTTATTTTGAAATAAATTAAGGGGCATGTAAAATATATCAATAGATGAAGCATTATAATTAGAGCAAGAACGATAGAGGAAAGAGTGTTGTGCATAGTTAGTGCTACAAACTGGCAGATGGAATAAATACTTATTCTTGTCACACGAAAGGGGACATTAAGATTAATTTTGGAGAGTATAGATTCCGGCTTACGGGAAACCAATTCGCCAATTCAATTTTGGCGTTGTTTGATAGACTAGAAATAAATATATATATATAATCATTGTTATTGCATTTGCATAACTAGATGCGGATAAAGCGATCTTTCTCCTTGTGAGCCAGCCACCCAGTGAGCGCGCTGAAGGCTTTCAGGGGGGCGATAAAAGGCTCAGATAAAATGGGGGGAAGGGGGGGGGGGCGTTAAGGCGGTCTAGGGGGACGATGACTGATTGAAAATAATTTTTAAAGGCGACATTTTCTTATGATCCAACATCTCCTGCCTGATAGTGTTGTTTTAATAAGTTTTGTGCATATTAAAACAACACTATAAAATGGGCGGTGGTGGGCGAAATAAGTTTGAAAACCTATGGGATAAAAAAATATTATATATGTAAACCAATATTGAATCATCTGCTCTACAAACGTATAGTTTATGTTAATTTATTGTGCGTATAATATCAAAGCAATATAGGTATACAAAATTCAATATAAACATAAATACGCCGTGTTTAAAACTGTCGTAACAATTTGTAATTTCTCATCGTATATTAAGTCTTTTTTGTATATTTTCACATGAAAAAATATATAAATAAGTATATTGTTAAGTATTCCCGGCACGGGTAACCAACCCCAGTGAGGCCACATTATTTTTATTAATTATCATTGTTCATAATGTGAAAAAAAACATGTTTTTTTAGATCCTGTGAAAGGTATCTATAACTTATTGAATTTTTTCTCACAGGATAATTATCCTTTGGTAATTTAAAATAAAAGGGTCGGAAACAGCCCAATTACAAGTGTTTAACAGGTATTAAAATCTCATTATTTTAAGCACATGCAATTTTCCTAACTAAAACTTAACAAAAATAAAGTAAAAACTTAGTGTTTCAAAAGGTAAGTATTAATATTTACTAAAAAACACTGACAAAATAATTATTGGCTGCAGTATAACCGTCTATAACAAATAATTGTATGTGCACTTACAATAACCTTTAAAAAGACGTTAAAGACTAACTAATAAAAGACTAACAAAAGAAAGAAATTCTTAATCAACATCATTCCCCATTCCCCGCCCTATGATGCATAAAGCACTGCTTTTACTAACCAAATGCGGCGAATTTCGAGCATCTTCTACACGAAGGTAAGGTGATCAGTCCCACACTTTTAATAACGCGAGTAGGATGAAGAATACAGTTCTGTGTGGGAAATAATAGTGTTTTCGACTTAACGGCTTCTTTCAGGCACAAATTCTGAATAAGAAAATCCAGTGGAGAAAAGACCGCCTCGTTGTGTAACAGTAAGCGCATTTTTTCATCATTCTTGAGGTACTAGGTTCGATTCCTGGCAGGGTGGACGTGAAATATTAATTTGAAATGTTGTTTTTTTATTTTTATATTTAAAAAAATTCTCATACAATGTGTGCACTTAATTTTTTGCAGAGATTTCAGTCTTGAAATATTATAGTAAAATAATTATCTAAAATAAAATATATTGTCAATAGATGATCGAAATAAGCTACGATTATAATATCGAGTGGATATGAATGATTATTTTATAGATCCTGATTTTATAAATAACCTTACATTATGTGTAGCAAAAATGGTCCAGATACCCTGCAATCGGAGCACAAATACAGTGCTCTATGCACCAATGGGATATGGTAGGGATGTAAATCAGTTTGTTAACTGCCAAACATGAATTGATTGTCATAAAGCATTAAAACAAAATATTGATTTCATTAGAAATGTCCCACATTTATAAATATTTATATGATAACATTATTTCATAATTTGATAACACATTGCATCATGTAATGCACAATAATATAGACATAGAGGTAGTGGAAAAATTAACATGCATAATAAATTAATAAATATAAAATATCAATAAATTTCCTCCATTGTTGATAAGAAAAATACAACTTTCAACACAAAACGGTTGAATTACAATTACTGCAGAGATGGAGAACATTTTAGGAAAAGAAATGTGGAAGTCTGTCTTATGACCTGTCATTGGATGGTTATGTGTTCACTTTACACACTGTGTAAAATTCACCGTTTTGCCTATATTTCTGTATACGAGAGGTAAACTACAGTATTTCCAAAAACCCAACTTCTCAGGAGAGACGAATTTGTGATTTTTTATACTTGAAACATGTTGTATTTTTGAATGAGAGGCTTTAATGTTAATTTGTTTTCTTAAACTAACAACTGATAAAAAAATAAGTTTTATATTAAAAAAATAATATCATTTTCAGGCATTGCTTAGCAGGTGATATTATTCAGCCAGGTGAATCTCGCCCACATCAATAAAGGTTTTAACTCTTTTTCTTCACAAGCGTCATGATACGGCAGAGTTGAGTTGAGTTGAGGAAATGTCTGTAGCACTGCCTATGATCAATACTCTTTCCTCTATCGTTCTCTTCCAAATTTTTTTTTTTTTTAAATATGTATTGATACTCGTATATTTAACATGCTTTTTGATGTATTTAAAAATAGATTACGACTCATTTTATCTGGCTGCGATACACTCCCGCTTGCTTTTAGATTATGCACACGCTTACACACACCTGAACTCTTACTCTCATACAAATACATCTTCTTACATGTATATTTATATACGCAGACACACCACAAATCAATATGTAGGATTATTTAGAAACTTTGCTGGTCTGTCTTTCAGCCTTATCTTTAATATGTAAGTTAACATTTGTTGACCGTATGCTTTTCTAAAATAAATAAATGTGGATGTTTAAAAATAGGTAGAATGGTGAATGTTACACACCGTGTAAAGTGCCCATTTAAACTAACCAATATATAATAATAAGCCCTGTAAATACCTAGATTTTGAAAAACGTTTTCTGTCGCGATAAATATCTTACTTAATAAATTTTAATAACTCCATAGAAAGCGAAATCCAGCCTTGTCTGCAGGCATTTAGACACACTCAAAATGTTGTTTATTTTTTATTGATTTTATAATATGTATTATTTGTCAGCCTCGTGGTGTAATGGTCAGCGCGTTTGCCTACCATGAAAGAGGTTTCGGTTTCGATTGCCGGCATGGTTGATATGAAATATTTATTTAAAAGGATGTTTTCACACTAGAATTTTTCGAGGCTTTACTGACAGAATGCACTAAGTCATTAAAACAAGTTGCGGGATAATCGCATTTAAAGCTTTTTTATTCTTTCAACGCATTATTTCTCCCACGATTTTCTTTATTTTTTACCTTTAAAAGAGAAATCTTAATTCTAGGCATAGTATAAAATTTGGAATCAATATCTTGCACCCATATTTAAAAATATTTGAAATATATAAAGACTGTTGAATGCTTTCTGTCAGCATAGCCTCGATATATTTCAAATATTTTTTGATATAGGTGCAAAATATTAATTAAAATTTCATGATATGCTTAGAATAAAGATTACTCATTTAAGACTTTAAAAATAAAAAAATCCTGGAAGAAATATTGTGTTGAAAGTTCAAATAACTTAATGCATTATGACAGTAAAGCCTGGATTTGATAGTCCTTGGATTGGTACTTGTGAAGCGTAAGACTGGTCATCTTATTATTATCCTTAAATTATCCTTGGCTCTACCCGACCGAGTTTCTCCAGGGGATGCTTGGCTACAACAGTTTAGAGACTAGAAGGAATGTGTATTTGACCACACATTTTTATCGATTGTTGCGCGGTATGATCGATAATTCTGAAATTATGATGAGCATTGGTTTGTATGTTCCTGATAATTACCTAAGACAGCGTCAGCATAGATTGTTTCATATTCCGATATTCAGGACCAACCTGCCTATGGTTATGCCTGTTGGAAGAGCTACCGCTATGTTGAACAACATCGCTCTGGATATTGATCTGTTCCATGTATCCGAAGGGCTTTTCCGGAGCAGGATTTTCCTACTACTTTGACATGAGTCTCTTTCGTGATTTTCTTTTTCTTTTTTATAATATATACGTATTGAATATATGTGTGAAATGTAAATGTTATATTTAACACTTTGTATCCCGGAGCCGTGTAAACACGTGATTATATAACCACGCGTTGTGTCCCGGTCCCGTGTTTTCACGTTGTTTACCAGCAGTCCAAAAAAGTGCATTTTATTGACATCTAGTGACTTTAATTAGTACTTTTTCGCTGTTGGTAAACTACCTTGACGTGAGTTTTTCACAAAAATGGCGCCATATAAATTATCCAACCATAACAATACGTACTTACCTACATGTAACAAAAATGATCAAGATACGCTGCGATTGTTGTACCAAAGCAGTGTCCTATGCACCATTGGGTGCGGAAAGGGAATGATGATGGTGACAATATTTAACCTCTCGTGTGCATTTGCACCAGCCGCAGGCATATTACTTTACTTTTCTGTATGATAGAATCAGATCAGTGGATTTAAGCGAAGCAAAGGCAATCCTTGACCTTGTTATTGTTGAACTGAGACCATTATTTCTTACATATTCATGTGTTATGGTAATAATAATACTAGGTGTTCGAACGAACAATAACGACAAATAATTATCGCGAAAACAGTCATAATTAGATGGATGCAAATATAAACTAGAACAGACAGACATAACAAGAATACAAAGACAACAAAATAAAATTCTTAAACTAACATACAACCTACCCACCTGACCTCTACGACTGAACTGTACAAAAAAACACACCAATTTGACATAAAATACTTGACTAAAATTGAGACCTCAAAAATTGTGCTCAAAATATCACTGGGAAACATACAAGACGGCGACATAATATTAGTCAAAAATGCTGACACACATAAATATAACACCAGACAACAACAACACTATCATATTGAAAAAGCAAAGACAAATACAGGACAGTCAAAAATACTACACAATGGACTTAAACACTACAACGACCTACCTTACTACTTGAAAACTTTTACTGGAGACAAATTTATGATCAATCTGAAAAAGCACATGATGACTGAACTAACTAGACTAGACGAGACATAAAATGACTAGACAATATTAAATTTCTAATCTAACCCTAACGGGTTTTTTAAAATTGTAAATAAATAAAAAATAAAAAAACATATTGGCAGCAAAATTTTACAATTCCTGAGACTTTATCAGGAAATGAGAACTGAAGAATATACCGATAGGTAGTATTGTTAACATTTTATTAAAAATTAAATTAATCTTTCCAGTTAGGCATGACTTCCATTTGAAATATTTTGAGGCATAATAATAAAATTTTAAAACAAACCGTGTTTTTAAATAAATTAATTCTATCCAGAAAAATATTATTCTAATATTTTTACATAAACCTTTCTACAATTTGAGATCTATAACATATTAAACCATTTATATTATTTTTTGGGACATCTTGAATTTGGTTTTTAAAAAAAAAACGAAACTTATATCTCTGTACCTTGGACTAACTTAAAGGTTTTTTTTTGTAGAAAATAAATATTTACGTTCTTATGATTTACCCAAATATTTAATTTTGAGGGCCATTTTCAACGAGTTGTAAATAACTCACTATTAGAAAATGGGAATCAAGTTGGGGTAGAGTGGGATTCGAACCACGGACCTTTGAGACGCGAGTCCGAGACACTAGCCACGGGACCACAACCCGATTCAAAAACATTATTTAACGCGTTAAAACACGGCAGTCCACTTTTTTAGTAACAAGTTAAAAATGCAGAAATTATCACATTTTATTCGTGAATAACCTAAGTCCACTTTTATTTTAAATATTATTTTTCAAGATGAAAAAAAAATCTAAGGACCACTTTGCTTTAATGCAAAAAATCAGGAGTCCCAGATACATTTTTTAATACGTACTATTATTATTTAAAAATAAAAGAATAAAAAAATAAAAATATTATTATATATTTTTTCTTTAAACCAACTAAACTTCTAAACACAGTTCTATATTTTATTTCTGTATAGTGTATTTTTAAATATGTATGTTGTTAATCACTTATCTTTTTATTTCTATTTTTATACCAACTATACTTTTGAACTCCGTTCCTATCTTTTATTTCTTTATTTTGTTTTTTTTTTTATTTATGTTTTTTATATCCTCATCTTCTTTTTTTCTATACAAACTTTACTTCTAAACACTGTTCTATTTTTTTTGCTTTATATTGTATTTTTTAAATTTTATGTTGTTTATATACTCATATTTTATATAACTTTCATGTATGTAAAAGCCTTATGGGCATGAAAAATTAATAAAATAAAAACAAAATAAAATATATAAAAAAAACATTATTTTACATTGAGAGTTCTTTATAGGTTGAAATTATCTCATTTAGTTCAAAAGTTATGATGTTTTGGAAATCGCACAATCATAAAATCACAAAATCTTGTTTCCTGAACATTTCGTTCAATGCGACTTCCGTGGTTTATCCTTTAAGGAACAGATATATAGATAGGTCTCCTCGGAAAGTGGTGCTATCATCTAGCGGCCGTAGTATTCTGTAAAGCTAGGGTTTCCTAGGACAGCGGTGCCCGTATTTTAACGGCCGTAGTGAACGGTGATGCAGTGGACAGCCATCGTAAAGGTGATTAGAGAGTGGTTTCCTAGGAAAACGGTGTTAAATGGTGATGATAACACCGTTTTCCTAGAAAGCCACACTCTAGTCACCTTTACGACGGCTGTCCACTGCATCACCGTTCACTACGGCCGTTAAAATACGGGCACCGCTGTCCTAGGAAACCCTAGCTTAATTCGTTGGGTGTAATAAGACGGCCGTTTTAACGGTGTCTAGGGATAAAAAAATTAGAAAGCGGTGTCAGCTGGCGGCCGTAACGACTTATCTGTCAAAAATATGTGCTGGACATACATATATAATATCTGTCAAATTTCTCAGTAGTCATAATGGATAGATCGTAAATTTATTTTTCAATTTTGAACAATTATGAAGTCACGTGACCTTCTCATGCACGATAATCGTATAATTTTACTGTTATTTACATTTTCGTAACATATCTGATATTGCAAGCGCTGTCCTGATTTTTTCCTCTTCTTTTTACAGCCTTCGCTTTTTATATTTATAAAGCTTAATGACTTCATACAAAATCAATCAACATTTCATCAATTTTACAAGTCCACATCACGTTTGCAGTCATTTTGACAGCTTTGACAGGCAAAAATGTCCATCGCTACACGAGAAAAACAATTCGAAGACTGTTTGCACCGCTATGACGGCCGCCATACGAATGGCGGTACCGGTGTTTGACGCTCTTCACACAATCAACGCTTTCCAGGAAACCAGCGCCATTGGGTTGTACAGGCAACGTTTTAATAAAGTCATCAAGCGCCACACAAGAGCCATCAGAATAGGGCAAGCAATAAGCACTATAAATTAATGATACTAGGTTAGAAAATTATGTGATCTCTTCCAGTAAAACAGAAAGCCTACTAATGTCACTCTCTCAGTCAGACTTCTCTTGAATGAGTTTTCTGTGATTTTTTCTTCATCGAGCAAATATTGAGTTCCTTTAAAAGACCCACAGCCTTTTGGTTGTGGGCCAAAGGTTGTTTTCAACCTTTTCCAACACTACAATAGCCAGGAAACAATATCTACTTGTGAAATATAAACCTTGTACATAAGTCAGTTCAATAATACTCAAACCCTAATATATAAAACAAAAATTAAAAGTCCAGTCGGACGATGTCAGTCACGACAAAAGCCGGTCACTGGCAAATGTTTTTAATAAAAGTGGAATAAAACTGTATACGTATTTTTATTATTATTATAAAAATCCAGTTCCACCAATAAATGTCAGTAGAAAAACTCCCCACCACGCTATTTACAGAATATTTTCATACGATAATATTACAATATTTCCCATTACATACTTAATATGTACACAAACTCCACTTTACTATTAAATAGTAAATTTTGTTCATAATATTTTAATTTGCCAGAGTTAAATTGACGTTTACTGCCATCTGTGAATCAATAGTAAAAGCAATTTCACTCGCCAAAGCCAAGCGACAAATAGCAGAAGCTTCTGAATCATTCAAAGTGGTATTATTTATTATAATATTTGTATGTTCTTTCAATACATATTTTTTAAATACCTAAATCAAGGACGAAATATGTTGTAATTTATTTTGTTTTTTTTTTGCGTGTTGAACATTTTTTGCTGCCCGTTTTTGTACAAAAAAAATCTCGTTAAATCGAATTGAATTAAAACATTTTTAGTGTTTTTAAAAATAATGTATAAAATGGTAAATCAAAATATAAATAATGTTTTTACTAATTTACTAATCAGGAAAGATAGTACGCGAACACTCATATCATCTAAAAATAGAATTCAATGACACAGTGCAGTCATGGATAAAAGTATCTATCCACATCAAATAGTTTTAGTACTATAGGAGTTACACCAAATTTTTGCAGACAGGCGCTCGATTAAATGCACTAAGAATCACTATTGGTTACAAGCTCTGTCCTAGTAATTTAGTAAATATGACAGACGGAATGGTTAATGTTACCCAGTGTGTAAAGTGCTCACGAAAATAAACTTAAAAAGTATTATGGAAATCAAAGCATTTACAGCGCTTAAAACCTGTCATTGGCCGTTTTCACACATGCCACACCAATTTACCCGGCCCAGTAATTTTACTGGGTACTTCCTACAAACGCATACAAAATGTGTCACCTTTTGTAGGGTGTACCCGGTAAAACTACCGGGCCGGGTGGATTGGCGTGGCATGTGTAAAAAAGGCCATTGAATAATTTAACGCGAAGAAAATCCGCGAGCTCCTAAAGCTAGGGTTTCCAAGGACAGCGGTGCCCGTATCTTAACGGCCGTAGTGAACGGTGATGCGGTGGACAGCCGTCGTAACGGTGACTAGAAAGTAGTTTCCTAGGAAAATGGTGTTGATAACACCGTTAAAAAATAAAACCACTGTCTAGTCACCGTTACGACGGCTGTCCACCGCATCACCGTTCACTACGGCCGTTAAGATACGGGCACCGCTGTCCTAGGAAACCCTAGCTTAAGGGAGGTAACAGGGTCTGTATTACAAAAGGATGTCAACGTTTATCTTCTATTTTATCTACAAAGTAAAATTAAGTTTTCTGTTTGAAAAATAGAATACGTACACAATTTGTTTAAGCATGTTTAATTACAGGTTACCGACATGAATAAAAGTCTGCGGTGTTACCAGGATTGATAAGTTAAAACATTAATATGTTCGCGGTAGTTTTGGGGTCGTGTCTTTTCCGAAGAAACTAAAGTCCGGTGGTACGGGCACGTTAATAGACAGAATGACAATCACGTGGCCAAAATTGCCTTGGATATCACACATCAATTTATATGACAATCGGGCATACGTATATAGCGAGAAAATTATTCAATTAACCTTTCTCTTACTGTCCTAAAAACACCCGCGCGTTACGCTGCTGTGTAGTCACTACACATTAAAAAAATAAGAGATTTAAAAGGGGAAAATCGAATATTTATAGGGAATGGCTTTAATTAACTATAATTTAATACAAAGATGATAATATTTTTAATCTAACTGCTAAAAACATAAAAAAAACCATTGGGTATCGCTAACGACTTGGACGAAACGTTCACCCGCGCCAACTTCTCGAGAGCTACTAAGAAGCTAGTACTGGACTACGTGACTGGACATGTAGTTAGACGCAATGTGTACTAGCTACACATCACCGGGGAGGGAGTCATCAATTGTGGACTTTTGAAACTTCTAAGTTTTCACAGCAAATTTTATAAAAAACTTTATTTTTATTCATATTTTAATATTTTTTATACGATACGTTTCTATCTCTGTAATTGCACAAGATTCTCATGTTTAGAGAGGGTGTTCGTTTTACAATATTTATTAAAGTCTTTTTTTGTTCATATTTATAATTTCTAAAAACAAAAAAATACGTATTTTTATTTATAAAAATAAATTAATGAGTACCACATAAATATGCTTTTTTAATGTACTATCAATGTTGAAAAAACACATTATTCTACATTGAAAGTTCTTTCAAGGTTGAAATTATCTTATTTGGTTTAAAAGTTATGATGTTTTGGAAATCGCACAATCACAAAATATAGTTTCCTGAACATTTCATTTAATGGGACTCTTGTCATTTATTCCGATACAGATATTATATATGCATATATAAATATATTTATTTCAAGAATCGATAAATACAACATGTTTCTTTGGTATGGCATTGAATTATTTTGTATTTTCAGCACATTTTAGAAGGTAATTGAAAAAAAAAAAAATCCTGTGAGGGAATAGTGGTTTTGTGCCGCACTTGTGTGCAAGCTCATCAATGCACGCTTAAATCAAAAGAATTTGTAAAATGCGTAAAATTTCTCTTTAAAAAAAATCATGTACATAAGGTTGTCAAATTTTACTAATAGCACATAAAAAAAAACCGCTTTACCTTTTTTTATTTAAATTGAAAACATATTATACATAATTTTATTTAGTATTCCCAAGGAGTTTGAAAAAAAACTCATTTAGGAACATGCAGATAACAATATTTATTTACGGACGTTTTTATATGTTTAACTATAACATTAGTTACAACAGCAGAATAAAAATTATGTGACACTACAAATTGAAAAAGTGTGATTTTTTTTTAAAAAAAATACAAAATAAACATAATACAAAGTATGGAAATGAATTCAAAATGATATAAACATTATACAATCAATAAAAGAAAAAAAATACATATAATATATATATAAAAAGTTTAAAAATTACATGTATGTATATGAGAGGGCAAATGTTAAAAAAATACAAGAATGAAAATGTTTTTTAAAGTAACAAAATATATGTACCTAATATAGGTTTAAAAAGTATCAAAAGCTTTACATAAACATATAAATAATTATATTATAAATGATCAAGTCGGGTAATTTAGACCGCGATTGAACATTTCTATCAGTAACAAGAAAATACAAGGTCATAAAATCACAGACAAAAAGAAATGTTGGTGCGCCCCACTGCAAAAATGTCCCGATCATTCCGATACGCGTCAATCTTGTGAAAATTTCAGATCACGTTTTTTAACTAAGTACCGTTGCCTTTTAACAAAACTCGCACATATCCGGACGTATATTACAAGTAAACGGTGTGTCAACAGAACATTCAATAATATGGCTTGCAAACCGGAATAATATTCGTTATCATTATGTACATAGGTACTTATTCATAGGCTATAAAACTGTGGTGCGAATAATGTTACAGAAAAATATTTAAATAACACATCTTTTGCCGCTTCGCTGGAGTCCCTTTTTCGCATTGACACATAGACATGCCCTGAGCCCTCAAAAATTATGACACTTAACTTATGGCCAACGTGTATTTAGTCGTTCTTCGACTGCCAGCCAGGCGTGACGTTTAGAATCGATACCAAATGCTTGCTTGTGTCATGAAAGCGTGTAAAAACCTTTTGGATAAACATTGCGAAAAGGATTGTGTAAATTTTTACTGGTAAATATTTGTTCACGAGTGATGAACAAAGCTTAAAACAATTAATATCCAAATATAAATACTCTTTTTTGTAAAGTCAAACAACGCCTTGCGGCGCAATTGGGAAGCTCTTATTGGTTACAGGGATGCACTGATAGGAATGCGTTTTAAAAATATAATAAACTTGAGTTAATATATTTTTTGCATTTTCCAAAATCCAGTGAAAAGGGGTCGAAATTATAAAGAATTTAAGGAAAGAATCTGATGAATGTTGATTGTTTACTTTAAAATACCAACTTTTTTATGTACCAAAAATGAGTATCCTCCATTTTTAGTAGCATATGTATGACCGTTTGAATGCAGCCCAGGTTTAAATAAACAAACTTAGTAATTATGGGTACGTTTTGGTGTCACTAATTTCAAAAATATTTTACTAAATAGGGCGTATCTATGTATTAATATGTCATAGCTTTGCCGGATATTTCTTCTGGTTTCAACCCGGGATCATATTATAAGTTAAAATCACTAATTGAGTTTTGAATGCGACATTTGAGTCTCTACCAAAAACAGACAGCGCGATAGTAAGGAAATTTATGACGTACCGAAATAAAAAACGAGGATGTTTTCATTGAGTGATGTTAGTAGGTGCTACTCAGGGGAGACTTCATGGTATCCACCAGTGCAGTTTTTGTTCTCAGACAAAATCCACTCTTCCCATTTATTCGTCTGTCCTGTGCGGCTCTTTTTAATTGGCAATATGTGTATTTCATATTTCATATTATATCCTTTAGTTTGATGAAGGTACTCCATTTGGCGGAGTCACCCTCTATAGTACTAGTCCCTCTAAAATTGTTAGGAGATTTTTGTGGAGCAAAATTTGACCGATCCAATTCGCATCTTCTTCTGAATAGTATTTGACAAGTCCCTATTTTTACCTATTACTATATCTAGTATTTAATTGTTTTTAGAATAGGATCCCTGTGATCATATTTTTAAAATACTATTCTGTTGAATCTTGGAGCGATATAATTCCTTTTTTTTTAAACTCCCCTGCTCAATAGTAATTTTTCTGTATAGGCAAAAGGTATATTATATTTGGCATGAAATGCTCTTTGGTCAATTATTGTTATTAGTAATTAATATTCTAAGATTAATTTTAGATCGCCGCAGTATCAATATGTACTGTCAGTTTTAGGATGCAGAACTAAGTTCGCACAGAGGGCACTCCTCACATATTGGTCCAAGATTCTTCAATTTTCTTACCAAGGAACTACAAAACATCAAATCACTGGTACATTTTAAAGTAGGTTTGAGGTCTTGGATCAGCATGGAAGGAACAGATAGACACATTCTTTTAAAAATTAATTGAAATAAAAAATAAATGCATTCTGCAAATAAATCATGTTTTCGTTATATCAGCATATGATAATTTAGTTTTTCTTTTCTTTTTCTTTTCTTTTTTTTCATGTTCGTGTCATACAATATATAAATGCTATTAACTTTTTATTGATTAAAAAAAGAATGGCCCACGCTCAGACGCTAAAGTCTTAGTGAGCATTTTTTCCAATTCATGTTATAGCTTAGGTGTATTTTTGTAATTATATTTTTTTGTAACTAATATGTGTATGGAAAAAAAACAAATATTTTTTGTTTTTAAATGTAAATGTCGTAAAAGCATTTCATATGACGTTAACAAAAAATCATTAACGTACCTAAGTACTCAATATTATTACTAATAGTAGTCGTAAAATCAGATCTACGCTGGTAAAAAAAATATTAAAAGAAAAATATAATGATTTAATAATACACAGGTAAAGATAAGTTTATAGATAATGTACACAGGTTTATCATCTCTGTAGTCAGTGCTGTAAAAGCATCTAATGACGTTAATAAATATATTTATTATATTACAACGATTTTATTCCGCAAAAGTAAACTCATAATAATAACAGATTTTGTATAATCTAGATTTCAATTACTGAAACGATAAATAGTATCCAATGTTTTATTACCCTTCGTTGTTTCTAAATTATATTGAGTGCGGTTAAAAAAACCGAACCCGATAGTGATGATATTATATACTTGGATTTGATGCATTCGGCATATTATTTTTACAATTTTTTTCGCATTGGAAAAAAGTTTAGAAACTCTGGTAATTCTTTAGTATCTTTATTTGACGCACAGAGCGAGAAATTATTAGATAACTCGGTGACCTCATATTTTTTACAATCCTTTATCCTTTAGGGATTTTCGGAATTATTCGTATCAGTTTTTTTTTTTTTTTTAATTGTTGACCCAGAATCATCATCATCATCATTCCCTTTCCGCACCTAATGATGCAAAGGGCACTGTATTGGTACACCAATCGCAGCGTAACTTGATCGTTTTTGTTATATAAAGGTAAGATGATCAGTCTTACGCTTCAGGGACTATGAAATATTCGAGTGTAAAACACCTTTTAAATAAATATTTCATTTCAACCATGTCGGATATCGAACCCGATAACTCTCGCATGGGAGGCAAACATATTATAAAGTGCATATACATAATATCGAAAGAATTCAACATAAATTTTTACGTTTCGTTAATTTTCATTAGGTATTCCAGTTAAACATATTAACTATACATACTTAAATAAATATTTAAATTTACACACATTAGAAACTAGAAGAAAATTAAATGATTTGTTATTTTTATTTAAAATATTAAATTCAATATTTGATTGTTCCGAACTGTTGAAACTAATTAACTTGCGAGTGCCCGGCCGGATTACTCGATTTAATGAACTCTTCTACATAAAATGTATTATCTACGACTAACTACAGTGCACAATCGCCTATAAGGAGAATTCATGTGTTTGCAAACGAATGCGCAAATGATATAGATATATTTAATACAACACTTTTGAATGTTAAAAGGCAGTGTGTCAATTTATTATCTCCCAATTTAAATACTTAAATAACACTATGTTGTTTTATATTGTATACCTTTTATTAAATATATCTGTATTCTTAATTATTATTTTTCTACATTCTTCTAATTTTAAGATTCTTTTAATATAATCGATGGGAAAAAATTAACTTCTCTTCTCTATACTGGAATATATGTATGTATGTACTATATGTAAGATTAGTTTTTATATATTTTTATTTTCCTTTTGTTATTACTTCATTTTCAATTATTTGCTACTTTTGCGTAAAATATATGTTCGTTCTTTAAATATAAATATATGTAAAACATGTAAAAGCCTACAAGGCGTTTAAATAAGTAAATAAAATAAAATAAATAAATAAAACGCACTGACCACTACACCACGAGGCTGACCAGAATAGGTAACTAATATTTATATATTTTTTTAGGTATTTACCTTACCCCATAAATTATGTTGCAAATCTACACCCAGAAATAAAGAAACCGAGTAATAGCAAGTTGTTTTCACTTATGTGTGTATTTTTAATTAAACAACCTGTAATTCATATGTACATTTTCACATTCACTGAAACATTCTTTCGTTTTATCTATAATCAGGTTTAAAAATCGCATATCCAAATCCGTACACAATAATATATAGACAATCTTTATAAAATAAATTCCATTATACAAATTTATAAAGAAGAAAAATAAAAGAATTTGAGATGAATAAGTCACTCAGATACCAAAATAATATTAAAATTCCTAAATTCCACACAAGTCATGGTCAAAATAGCTTTGTCTTCAAAGGAGTAACAAATTTTAATAATCTCCCCAATGAACTAAAAACAATTAAAAATAAAATATCAAAAAATAAATTAAAAGTAAATCTAAAGAATTTTTTTAAACTCGTGTAAAAACTGTATTAAATATTAATTAGTATGAATGTATTATTATTTTATGTTTTTTTAAAAATATATTCTATGTTTCTATTTTTTCTCTCAAATACTCGTATATTCAAAATTATATAAACTCTTATAAATCAACACAACAGTGTAAGTCACTCTCCAAGCACAAGAGTTGGTCTCTTTTTTTGTAGAGTTACAGTAATAACATTTACTAGATGTATAAAAGTAGATCTGTATAGAATGTTTAAAAAACATGTACCTTTTATGAAATATATTAATAACAAAAATTAAAATAAAATTATCTAATTACGGGTCAAGCTCCTATCGAATATTGACTAAAACCAACAGTTAGTAAATAAATACGAAACATACTCGTAAGCAAACAGAGCATTCGCGAAACAAAGATCTCACAGATTTTTAAAGAAATTATCTTTTTAATCAAAACTAACGATATGTGTATGTACCTTGTATTAAAAAAGCGGAAGTCGTTAAAATGTCCAAATTTTTATTGTTAATTTTAGTTGCTCGTCCCATTTCAACACATGACTTTTAGTCCCATGGAGTTGGTCTCAAATAATGTGTAATAAACTACATGTATGTAAATAAATAAATTCTCTTTTAAACATTATTCTTAGTACGTAAGCGACAAAAAAATACATCCACGTATAAATTACTGCTAAAAGATACTTTTTTAAGCGATGAAAGGAAAATATAAAAAAAATACAATCTCTACAGAATAAGGCAAACATAGCAAACAAGATATGCATAAAAAGTTGTCTTTTTCACAGCAAAGCAACATAAAATATAATATTGAAATTTTTATTCATAAAATACATAAGGGGGTTGAACCAAATAAAATAACAATGTTTTGAGTATGTCTAAATGCTTGCAGACTGGTTGGATTTTCTTCCTAGGGAGTTGTTCATATTTAAATTTGTTGCAACAGAGAGGGAAATCATTTTTGAGAAGGAAATCTGGGAGTCTAGGCATTTACAGGGATTATGACCTGTCATTGGCTGGTTTAAGTGGCCACTTTACACACTGTGTTCAAACATAGGCAGAATAGTGAATGTTACACAGTGTGTAAAGTGGCCAGTTAAAACAGCCAATGACAAGTCATAAGCCCTGTAAATGCCTAGACTCCCATATTCCCTTCTCAAAAATGTTTTATCTCTCTGGTTCTGAGCTACCTTCACGGCCTGGCGGGAGACTTCTATAACTAGGGAATCAAAATGGTGGTGACCCGGATGAAAAAGTGCATCGAAGTCAACGGGGACTATGTAGAAAAATAGCTGAAAGTCTAAGCTTGTCAATGATGTATTGCTCGTTATAAATAAAAATGATTTTTTTTGTGAAAAAAATAGGGAAACTTGTTTTACGGACAACCCTCGTATTATAAAATAATTATGGTACTGTCCATCGTTATATTTTACGATGTTGAAAACTTTCAGTCACCTCAAGTACATTATGCATAACTAGTAAATTTCCCCCGGGCTTGTCCAGAAAGTCTCCCGTTAGTTTAACACCTGCAGTGCAATTCTAAACGCTCTATAGAGGGTAGAGAAAGCATTACCAGCACGTAATTAGTAGTTAGTGGGTACAATACACTTCACAACCCCCTAGAGAGCGTTCAGAAACGCATAGCCGGTCTCGAAATTTCGATACTAGCATCTCGAGACTCTCGAAATTTCGAGAGTCTTTTAAGTCTCGAACGGAAGCCCTAAAATAAAATATAAGACTGCCATGAGAAAGAAAAACGGGGTAATAAACTAATTGTATAAGAGCTAAAAATTGTACAATCAGTTTTCTGAGGGAACGTCGAAAGAAAGTCATATTCAATATCAGTTGATAAAGTATCGACAAGATTATGCCCAAGGTTCCTATTTTAATTTTGCTTTGTACATATTTTACTTTTACACTTTAAAAAACTAATTATATATCTTGAAAGCAATCATCTCCTAACCACGACAACCATTTTGGTAGGTAAAGAAAGCTTTTACCAATTTGTTTTGTTGTGAACTATATTGATGTTTTTTTATAGATATTCCTTGATAAAATTCCATAGTTAATAATTTACATAAAATTATCAATAAAACTTCTTGGATTAATTTCACTTTTATTTCATTTTGACCAACGAGCGCGTTCGCCTAAGAAACCATCTTCAGGACTAGTAATTTTTTTGCAACATTTTGAACTTTTATAGTATGTGTTACAAGGGTTGGATATAAAAAAATCACATAAATATAATTACAAATGGTTTGCAAAAACAGTTCACTTTTAGGAAAGTTTTTGACCGAAATTAGGATTAAGTCCAACTTATTTTTATATTTCTTCTTATTTAAAAGGTAAGACAAGAACAAACGAAAGAATACAATAAAGTAATGGGAATTACACTCTTTGGCAGACTAACTTAACACAATGCCTTGATGCCCTGATTTTATGATTGGGAAGTTTACATGTAATATAGAACCATGGCAAAATATTTTAAGGAACATACATAAAAATTACATTTTAGTTTTCGCACTGAAAAAAATACTATTCCAATAATAATGCAATAATAAAAACAAATATTATAATAGTTCAAAATGTTGTTAATAATTTTGCAGTCCTGAAGATGCATTCTTATTCGAAAGCGCTCGTTGGTCAAAATTAAATAAAAGTTAAAGTAAACCAAGAAGTTTTATTGTATATTTTAACATTTTTGGTTTATTTTTGCTGTGGTGTTATAAAATCTGTTCTTGAACATTTCATTTCTATTTTAGTAAGCTCTCAAAACTCTTATGAAATAACTTATTTAAAAATAAATAATAATAATAAACGCTTTGTATGTAATGTACTTCGTTTAATAAATAGTAAAATCAACGTAACCTGAAAACGTCTGCTAAAATATTTTATTAAACTAGTTTAATAATCTCCGAGGGCGTGTGAAATAAACAATGTTTGGGCTGTGAGCCAAAATCTTATATGTTTCAGCATCTCCATCATGAATTACAAAGATGATTGCTTACAGACCAGTGATATACTTAGTTTAACTAAATCCAGTAAAATACTTAATTTAACTAAATCCATGTGGAGTCATGTCCGCGTCCCGTAGTTCGGACGTGAAATGCCGACGATCTGTCAGCGTTAACATCCAGGACCGAGAGAACCTGATGCGTTTTAATGTGTGTGCGCAAGCGCAAGGCCCTCGAGAGGATTCCGCAGTATATGGCCAAGCCAGCCATCACGCCTCCGCTTGATGACAGTTGTCACTGAAGGTTGCAGTGCCCGTTGAATTATTGCAACATTCCTTACAAAGTCAAACCACCGCAGATTCAGAAATATTATAGCTATTTTTTTTGAAAAAAAACAACAATTTTTACGTATTATATTGCATACAGAAAATAAGAGTACACAGAAACTAAATTTGTAAGGCGTAAGGCGTGGTACCATTTATAAGAAATCCTTTATATTTCGTTTAGGAGTGATGAAAAATGTCTGCGTGATCGGAGAGAACGGAGAGACGTGCTTTAAATTAAAAAAAAACATTATTTCTTGAGCATCGGCAAATTGAATGCAGATTGAGTTTTTCTACTGACATTTCTTGGTGGAACTGCATTTTAATTATATAAAGGGCCTTACTCATAAACTTGGTATAAATACCATCCTTATTATTTTGGTTGAATGAGAATGGTATTTCCATTCTAATTCTACGACTATGCCGAGACGTAACTTTATACCCAGTTTATAAGGCGCTAATAAAAGTACTTTTAGAGTTTTATTCCACTTTTATTTATGATTTTTACGTGTTTCGTCGTGACGTCGTCAGGCTGGTGGGAGACTAAGCAAATGTCTGTGTTACATACAAGTGCAATACGGGGTTGTAAATCATGATTTTATTTAATTATAGGAATAAAAGAGTTTAAATAAAAATAATTTAAGTATTACGTAATAACAATTTAATGAATTTAAGTTTTGTTTGAATGTATATAATAAAACAGATGTAATTAGATTTGTGAGCAGATATTTTCACAGAGACTTGCTACTAAATAAATACAAAAACAATATTGTAAAAGTCAATCCACCCTAATTTTACCGTGTCTCATCGATTTCTACGACCCAACCGCAACCTATGTGAAATTGACCGAATCGCTACAAACCAGCTCGAGATTGTCAAAGTTTAAAATATCGATCATAAAATTCCTCAATAAAGGAAAATACTTTTAAAATTATTCATTAATGAATTTTGATTTAAACGTTTTATTAGCACATGAAAACCTTCATTCAAATATATAATTCGGTGGAAAAATACATAAACGCTTGTGTTTTCTTAAATCTTATCGACAAAAGCATTAACTAAGATATTGAATGTTGTAAATTTTTAACCAATAAATTAAAGAATTTACTTTTCTTATCAGTACAATACATAATCTCCCATCGAGGTTATAATTGCAGTAGATACATGTACTTGAATATCGTCATTTTTCTATGTTTGTTCCGTTGTTAGGAGTATTAATTAATTCCATCACTGCCCTCAAAGTGCTATTTACTGCCTTAGTTAGAAGTAATTTAGAATTCAATTCAACAATGTGGTCACCTTATTACAATGTTCATATTTTAAAGTTAGAAAAAGTACAAGGTAAATTTCTTAGATTCATTAATTACAAACTTAATATACCCACTGAAAATATTGATTACGATAATTTATTATGTACACTAAATATGTCAACTCTTTGTAAAAGAAGAATTATAAATGATTTATTAAATTTATATAAAATAGCAAATGGCGTATTGGACGTCCCGGAATTAACTAATGTTATCAGCTTAAGGCCCATTTCACATGTGCAGCGCGTATCCATGCGACATCGCATAGTCAGTAGAATTGTATTTGTGTGTGTGAGAAGGGGATGGGGACTGCGGAACTATTTCATTCCTAAAGTATCGATTCGAATATTGGAATATCGATTCGAAGTTACGGGATCATGTATATATATAAATATACATACAAATTTCATTTGTATGTGTATATATATAAATATACATACAAATTTCATTTGTATTTTCCAAATTATATACCTAACTTCTTTAAAATTTCATAACCTTGATTCATTGAAACACAGAAAAGATATCTTCAATCAGATCCTGCTTTACAAAACTGTAAATAATAAATTTGATTCCCCAGAACTAATTAATCTACTTGCATACCATGTCCCCTCTAGACGCACTAGACTGATATTTTCTATCTTCCTAACATTAATTCTGAAGATGTTTTTTAAATTAACTTAAACTTACTGTCTTTTTTTTTAAAGTTGCTTTTCATCGGTTTTTTGAATCCCTTGAAATATGTAGGTACGTAAATATATTTTACCTTTAAAAAAAATGGTTTGTGCACTTGATCATGTTTTTTTATTCTTTTTTATTTTAACTCTTACTTTTTAATTACTTTAAGTAAGTTTTTTTATTAATGTTAATATTATTTCCATTTATGTAAATACTAACTAGAAACTTTTAACATAACTTTTTTACTTCGATTTTAATTATTTAATTACTTTCATTTATGTTTTTTTTCCCTTACAATATTGTACTTAAAAAATTCAAATAGTTAATTGATAAACTTAGCATGTAATATAATATGTAAACTTCACCGGTCCATTAGAGTTAACTCTAAATTTATGTACTATAAAACCACATTATTAGCACATTATAGAATTTATACAATGGTTTCAATATGTCGGTACAAATATATACATTTATATATAATGTGTACAATTACATTATGAGGATAACTTTTACTGTACAATAATAATATTTATGCTAAGTACCTACTTGTTACAATGTATCAGTATTATTGTACATGTTAGGGAGGGGGACTAAATATATTGTGTGAGGGTGTGTATTTACTAAATATATTGTGTATTCATGTATGGGTGTGCATATATGTGACAATGTGTAGTGAATATAAGTTGACTTATTGAACAATGATTCTCAAAAAATAATTGTTTTTTTCAAACCTTTATGAGGAAAGCTATCAACCACCTTATCAATCGATTCAAAATTGTTAAGAATGCTCTGGCCTAAAATCCAAATTCAAAAATATGTAAAAATTTCAACAAAGTAATAAAAAACAAAAATATAAATATATATGTAAGTACTCATATACACACATACGATTACATCATTAAATTATTATTGAGAATAATATTCCGGCACCCTCCAACATACCCGTCAAAACAGCTGTTCCAATACATGAAGGTGCTGGATATGAGACAACTGTACCTAAAAGAAGCACTTACACGCTTTTGGTCGAACAATGAGGAGAGGTCTCAGCAAAATGTCCGTACGAGGTTTTCCTAAAGCATGAATTATGACATACCCAAAACCCGTACGACTTTTGCTCTTTCTTTTGCTTTTGGAGGATCTTTGTGAACACCATATGCTCCAACTAGGTAGCGGACATAGAATGATGATGATGATGATGACTTTTGATAGGTTGACTATCAAACAATTAGTAAAAAGTTAGTGCAAATACCGCTTTTTCGCTATTTCGATCAACTCTATTTGATGTTCAAACGTGTATCTTGAAAAGAATTGGTCCAAAGAAAAAAAATATATGAACATTTTTAATAAATTTTATTTTCTTAGGCTTTCATATTTTTTATATTAAATCTATAGGGACGTAATTAAGAGCAAAAAAACTTTTTTTTTTTAAATTGCGGCATGAGCGGTGGTCGTTCAAGGTCACACACGGTTTTACTAACCTTTGGGAGCCTGAGGGTGAAAAAATTCCGCGAGCGCCTGAGGGGGTACTACTAATACCCCAGCTAAAATGCTATAAATACGTCTTAAATAAATATTTTAAAAATGTTTTTATAATTGGCATGGTATTGTTTATAAAACTGGTTCATAATATTTCCAGTTTTCTGCGAAATTCATACATTTTTTCATAAAATACTGCTGCGATAATATTTTATATGGCAGCGCGCTCCTCCCGCTGCCACGTTTTGGATACCACTGATTGAAATTACGCCACTAGCTAGCGGGGCGGTACGGCGGGCGGTCGGGAGAGGGATGAGCGAGTTCGTAAACCATATACAGCGTGTTTGTTAATTTATTTGAATTAATTTTAAAAACTAATAATATTTTACAAAATAATATAGAAAAAAAATCACACAGCTCAATCTTAATGTGTTTAAAATTGTTGGTATGTTTCCCAAATAAAATACAATAAAGTATAACATGGCACGAATTCCTTTTATCGGTTACATAGGTGGATATATTATACAATTTTACAGAATACGACGACTAAAAATAATACAAAATAGTAATTTTTATTACTCCACAGTAACTCCATGGCAAAAAAACTTTGAAAAATCACTAAATCGATTTAAAAAAAATTAAGTACAATGAAAAAAAACTCGAGACCTTAAAAAATCTAAAATACGAAATTAAAAAACTTGAAAATCAAATAATCAAGAAATAAAAACTCAAAAATCGAACAACGCCGTGTAAAAATTTATATAATATGCAAAATTAAAATAAAAAAAGTTAATTTGGACGTAGGACTAATTATGTTATGGGAACGTGTTGTTGAAGTAGAAGGTAGAATATTGCTCCATTGGTAACCCGATTTAGAAGCGAAGACGTTTTCTCCGTCATTTTGGCTGTTTTCTTCTAAATTAACACTATCCTGGTCGAAATAATCAGATTCATCGTAATCTTCGATTACAAAGTCATCTGTTTCAGAAACATCATCTGAAGATTCTAACTCTAAATCACTGTCATCACTGGAAGACACTTCAATATCCGTATCGTTTAGAAGCTGCTCAATGACATCATCCGTCAAATTTTTTCTACTCATTTTGAGATTGGTGAAGTAAAAAAAGGTTTTATAAATTTTAAAAAATTCACTTATTATTCAAAAAACACCTTTGTATGCAAAATCCAATGCGCAATATCCAGATAGCTAAATATAAAAATTATGTTTATTTGAAATTATTAGTCATAATAATACTTTTTTCTAAACACCCTTAGCATGCAAAATCTTACTCGCGTAAACAGATGAGACGTGCAAATTGACCGAAGTATCAAAGATCACTAAACTGTGGAGCAAATAGCAAATGAATTGTGATGCATGCTGTTTGCGCGGGGGGAAACAAAGACAAATGTGAATTATTATTAAAAGAGTTCCGCGGAAAAATATTTTAATATCTTCGATACATTTGTAACATAATGGAGTAGAGTTATGCATAAAATAAAATCAATATGATGATTAACAAAAAAGGTATTGAACAAATATGCTACCTGGGGGACCCCAGATACCCCCCTTAGGCACGGGAGGGCTAAGGGCATTATGTCCACCGATCCTGTTAAGTTTCAAAATATGATATTATTTTTTGTCAAAAAAAATAAAAAAGTACACACCGAATGACCTTGAACGTCCCATACTTATAATAAATCTTGAAAACCACCCGATGGATCTAAACCTGGTTTTCACTGTCATGTAACGTGTCCTAAAACAAAGCTACTTGTATTTGTTGCATCTTCGAAAAATAAAAATTAGTACGTCATATTCATTTCTTACCGAAAATTACCGTAAAATACCGCGGAGATTTTACCGCCTTGCATCTCGAATTTATTGCGATACAAGTAAATATCGTTTTTGCTACCATTTATGCTTGCAATATACACATGTATGTTCATAAGGATGAATGACAATAACCGACTAAGACCCTCCATATAATCTTTCAAACTCACAGTGAAAGGGGCAGTGAACGTAATAAAGTTAAATTGAATTGAAGTAATATACGAAATTAGAAATTTCAAAAGATCTACTCATTTATTGACCAAAATATTGTTTTTTTTGAATGAGTAAAACCGATAGGAAGACCCACAGTCTTTAAAACGGTTTCGGGTATGTGGAGGAATGTACTCCTGCTCCGGGGAATTACACTTTCGGGAATTTTCCCGCGGTACATCATTACTTGCACCTCCAGTACCTTATGCACCATTGGGTGCGAATAAGAGTTTGATGGTGATGAACATAATGTCATTGTATTATTTTAGATGTTTGTAAATCTAATATTGTGGATCATCGTAATATATAATTTTTATTTGAGAATAAAAAATACTGTTTTGTAATCCACTGTATTTGCTTACACAACCGAATATATAATATATGTATTATGTATGTTTACTTGTTAAATAACCCTAAAGAGGGAAACATTTTGTAGCCGAAACTAGACAGTCAAATTGTACAACAAAAAAAAATATTTTTTTTTTGTATAATTTGATTGTTTTGGTAATTTTGTTGATAGTTAATTTTCTGCTTACTAAAGTTGAAGGTGTAAACAAGGACTTATACACTCGCATACGTTAATGTTTATTGTATGCAATTATTACTTTATTATATCTATATAATGATTTAAATCATATATACATTCAAATTAACAATGCACTGGCCTATGCACCATTAGGTTCTGATAAGGGTTTGGTGATAATGTATTTCAATATAAATTTTACCGATGTATATATAAATTTACTTTAATATAAAGAAATATTCGTTTTTATAAACGATAAATCGATATTATTATCGAAACTTATTTAAACGAATAATGGCGGTACATTACTTTTTCACTAACACATTCGTAAAAACTCTTTGCGATGTTCTTATGAATATTTTTAAACCTGTTATTATAATCGAATATTTTATATCAGTTTTAAAAAAAAAGGTATTTATTTAAGAGCAATATTTTCCGAATAATAAATAATTTACATGAAAACTAAAAACTGCACTAATAAGTGCATATTATTTATTTATACCCTTTCTAATTTATATTATAAATAAGTGGGTTATATTGTTCATTTTGTTTATATATGTATTTTAAGTTTAAGTAAAATATTATTAAAAGTGTTTGCACGTAATTGATGAAAAATAAGTAGTGCATTTTTTTATTTTAATGTTTCTGTATATTATTTTTCATTGTTTTTAAAGCAAATAAATACATTAATGTCAGGCGGGATGGGATCTCTATGAAGACGACAGATATTATTTAATAATACGCTAATTAGCAGCGTGGTTTATTTACATTTCTGTGCGTTTGACTTAACGGTTCCTAATTTATCATTTCATTTGTGAATAAAACTAACAGATTTAAGATATATACGAATTAAAACATATAAACAAAATTTAAATAATAATACGTTGTGTATAAAAATACTTATTTAGTCATGTTTCTTACAATAAAAGGAACATTATGAAAATTCATCAAAAATATTTAATACGTTCGGTATTTTTTTACTTGTCTAAATCACTCTATAGCTAACAATATATTGAATACTTAAAAATAATACAGTTTTTTTCTATTAAGCTAACGAAATAGTAAAAAAAATCAATGCCAACCTAGCCAAATAAAAATATCTATCTTTGCTCTTTTGCCTAAATTTTGGGTTTCTGCCTGATCAATTTCAATATATGAAATTCAATTTTAAAAAACATGTTAGGTTTTTAACACAGAAAAATAATTTTAGTTTAGTTAAATTAATTTATCAATTTTTGAGACCAAATCTCAACTCCATAGAACCAAATTCCTGTGTATTGAAAGCAAAATACAAAACAATTGTGTTTATAAACAAAATGAACAAAAAATCTTTTGAACATAGGGAACAAGATTTTTTCTAATCAGTGTGAACTCGGATATGAAACTAGAAATAAAAATGAAGTAAGTCTGCCATTTAGTAAGAAAACAAAGACACAGAACTCGTTGGTTCACCGAGGTGGACCATCAGAAATAAGAGTTTAAGGAAAGACCATTAGAAATAAGAGAACAAAAAAAAAATCGTTTCATTTGAATGTTAGTTGATAAAACATGTGTGTAGCAGATAAGTTAGCTCTTAAAAAGTGATTGCATTCGAGTTGGTCTTAAAGAATTTTTTTAATTAGTGAAATGTTAATAATTATTATATATTTTAATAACAATTCGTCGTCGTCATTCCCTTTCCGTACCTAATGGTGCTTAGATTACTGCAGTGGTACACAAATCGCAGCGTATCTTGATCATTTTTGTTACATGAAGGTAAGATGATCAGTCTTACGCTTCAGGTACCAGTCCAGGCACTATGAAATATTCTGGTGGGAAAACACCTTTTTAAATAAATATTTCTTATCAACCATGTCGGGAATCGAACCCGAGACCTCTTGCATGGGAGACAAATGCGCTTATCATTACACCACGAGGCCGACTAATAATTATATATAGGTTAATATATTAGCACATCCATGTATTGTGTTTGTACTATTTAAGGACAAAACAAAAATAAAAAAAAAACAAAAAATATTAAAACCCATAACTTTATCAGACAAGAAAAGCACGAATATAAAAATGTAAAGTTTTGAAGTGACAGAGGCAATGTAGCATAATGTATTTCTTTATATTAAATCAGAGCTACAGACAGCTATATTATATGAAATAATTACAGTTTTGAAAAAAATGCCTCAAAAGTATCGAATATTTCAATATATATATACATTTATATTTGTTTTTTTTTATTTATGAAATATATAATACATATCTAAGATATTATACTCCCAGAAATTTAAAAAAACCTCATTTGGGACCGTAAATAAAAATGAGACATTTTTGTGACAATACATAATATCATACATAGTAAATACATCCGAAATTGTAAGAAAACAAAAAGAAACATAAAGCATAGTACTTTACACCATCTATATAAATAACATTAATAACTATCACTATCAAAAAGATTTAAGTAATATTTTTTTAATTACGACACTTTTGAATTGGCTATTCGATTTCTCGTGTTTTAATATTTATTTAAAATTCGGAATGGTCAATACTTTCCAGAAACCTTTTTCCGAACTTCGTTGAGCAAAACTTAGGTACATGAAAATTCCCTGATTTACGCGTTATTATTATTATATTTATTAAATTATTTTATAGAAATACACCATTCTTTCTCAATGGTCCCCTTGATAAAACCTGTGTGAAGGAATATTTCTTTTATTAAAAAAAAGGTAATAATAATAACAAAAAATAGAAAAAATACCTAATTAAAAAACACCTTTTTCTAAACAGAAATGACAGAAAAATATTTTTTTATAATAATGATAATATTACGAGTACAATACATAAGTTTTTATGTATTTTTTTAGTTAGTGTATACAATAAAGCATTATAAGAGTAGGCATATTTATTTTATATATTTTTAATTAATATTTTTTCTTTCATTCTTCATACTTCATAAGTATTTTGAAAAAACAACGCATTATCCATAAATAAAAAGTCGATTACGGGAATAATCTAATTCGGTTATTCGAACTATTAATATTGATAATAATCGTTTGCGATTAAGCACACCCCAACAGATTTATGTCTGACAGACCGGGTCGTATTCATTTTACAACGCGCAACGCGTGTGAAAAGGTAACAGATTTTGTATGCGTTTGCAGGATAAGCGCGGTAAAATATCGGGTAGTATGGATTTGCGTGGTAGGTGTGAAAACGGCCTAAAAGTACCTGTTCGAAATACTCGACAGCTAACGTTATTTTTTTAATCTCCTGGCAGTCACAATTATTATTACAATTCACCAATACCTAGACTACACCGGCTAGGTAACGAGTATGGTGAAGTTGATATATTTCGTCTGTCTTTATATAAATATAGGTTAAGTATTCAAAAGGTTATAAATTAATTTGTATAAAATTTCTTAATATTGTTCTTTATTTTAATAATGTATACACTTATACATATGTATGTGTGTATGTTTTAATATGTATGTGTGTATGTTTTAATATGTAAATTTATTAAATATTTTTCTATGTACCCTATACCTATGTTGGTACATTACCTTATTTTTACTTATTATTGTATCTTTTAGTTTTTCTTATGTTATCTTTAATTTTAACTAAATTTACATACTTATGTTTCACTACTGCACTTGAATGTAATTTCTAATATATGTAAAAGGCCGTAGGGCGTGTAAATTAATAAATAAATAATTTACTTATTTTGTTAGCTAATAAAAAAACACTTACAGATACGCGTCAATTTTAAAGGTACACCTACTAAAACGCTGACACGAGATACAGTGCATTCGGCGTTCCAATGCAGCGCCCAGTGCA
Organism: Micrasema longulum; assembly: GCF_059751315.1. Classification (NCBI taxonomy): domain Eukaryota; kingdom Metazoa; phylum Arthropoda; class Insecta; order Trichoptera; family Brachycentridae; genus Micrasema; species Micrasema longulum. The sequence continues at coordinate 111,487 of NW_028278169.1, read as the reverse complement.
CGTGCACTACCGGAGTGCGGGTAGGGGTGTATATGATGATGATGATAATGGTCTTGTGAGACAAGAAAATTTATTGAATTTAACAGTTCAGAAGAATCTATTGTAGTCATTATTAATGTTAAAGGGAATAAGTCATTAGGTTGTCGTTATCCAGCTCGATAATAATGGAAGCCTGATTTTTTTATCCATCAGAGATTCATATTTAATTTCAGCCGCGGGGAGGCTTAATTTTAATTGTGAATATCCTATTCTTATTCAGAAAATGAGGGGTCAGTGCTATATAAGCTCTTGATGTAACTGCGATCTGTGTAGATCTATATTGTAGTGACCGACTGAAGTTTCGGTTTCAGTTTCGACAAAAATTGACCAAAACTTCGGCTCAGCCGAAACCTGAGATCGGGATGTGTCGGATTACGTTCGGCTGTACTCTGATGAAAAATTAGCAATATAGAGATATTGGATTGTGGTCCATCCAAATAATTAGTTATTGTATGGCCATTGTAAAACAAAAAAAATAAAACTAGACTCATTTTGTGATTTGTTGACTAGGTTTGGATCATTTATATAGCGCCGTTTTTGTGAAAATCACCTGAAGGGCGCTGTACAATAAATAAATATCCCACCACGTCTTGCAGCTACAGAGCGCATGGACAGTTGGGATTCTTGTTCCTCGTATACAATTATGATATATAGGAGCTAGATTACAGCACGTCATGCAGCTACAGAGCGCATAGACAATAAGAAATCTAGCCCCTATTTACATTTTTTATTTTTTATTTGACAATGAAGTTAAGAGATTTAGTGATATTAGAAAAAAATAAATAAAAAACAAATTTATAAAAATAAAAGTTAGTAAGTCTTGCAGCTACTGAGAGCATGGGCGGTTGGAATTCTAGACCTCATTTACTAAATTTGGATATTTGATAGTCTATAACATTTACCTATTGAAGCTAGATTACTCATCGTCTTGCAGCTACAAAGTGGATGGACGAGTTAAATTCTGTGAAATTCTAAAAAGTAAACAATAAAAAACTAAACAGATAAAACACCGTTTAAACACTATGGATAACATAACATATTATAAAAATATCCGGAGGGTAGCTTTCGTACATTTCGTACACATGTTGTTTGCTAAATTCCTAGAAGATGGTCCGGTCCACGTGTAGTTGCCGGAGGGGGGAAAGAAGCCTATTGTTCCAACGACTTTGTATCCATTTTAGTCTGTATTATTTCGTTTTATAATTAGTATGGTTAATAGATCTTTTCTTTTTTATTTATATTTTTGTTATTCCTTTAAAGTAAATAATATAGCGTACATTGAAGAACTATTACATGTATAAGCTTATATTATTTTAACTACGGATGTAACACCATGTTACCACAAGCAAAAGACAGAATATTTTGAAATTTAGACATTTGAAAAAAACATGGAGGCACATTGTCAAATAATTCTATTTCATAATAAAAGCCTGTTAAAGAACACATGTCAATTCAAAATCATAAATACGCCTGTCATACAACAAGCGTACTTTCCAACTCACTGCCAATAACCGACTGATTGAACAATTTTCTTTTTTGATTTTTGTTTCTTTCATTTTTTATTCTATTTACTAAATTAACGTAGTTTTAGATTGCATTTAGTCTTTCTGCTCCGTGCTGCAACATAAAGAGTTACTTTTTTTCTAGGGAATGAATGGTACTACTCTAAAAAATATCCATCTCGCGTATGTTTTGATAGATGCCGATAAAAGTCAATTAACGAAGCTTACTTTCGAGAAGTCTTCATGGTTGCACTGAAAAGACTTAAGTGAACGTTATCAACAAAGTGCGCGTCATTTTAGCCGTTAGATGGTTCGAGCGTGGCTGGAGCCAAAAAAAAAAAAAAGTGGCTGGAGCGTCCGCGTATCCGGAAAAGGTTCATCTCGCGGAATATTGAATGGTTACACACCGAGATGTAACTTGACTAATATTTGTTTCTACTGGAGAAGAAGACCCTCAGCCTGGACCGAGTAATTCTGAACTTAGAAGGTCCAAAGAACAGTTTGAGGATAGTTCCCTTCGAACAAAAATGCGGTGCGTGACGAACCCGGTCCTGGTGGCGAAGAGAATCTCGGGCGAAGTAAAATTCGTTGCGGTTATAACTTCAAGGGAAACAAAACAACTTACCAACAGGTATAATCTATTACACCCTATCAGGAATTAGCTTTGTCATTAGATTTAGACTTATCAGATACAAAATATAAGGTGCTAAGATCAGTTATTGATGCGCTACATAAATACTGAATTCATAAAGAAAACGACATAAATAGATATATTTGGTTTAAACAATGATAAAAAATCTTTGTAACCATCCAATTTGGAGGTCACTGAGACTTACAGACTTCGTTGGATCTCACAACTAAAAGTATTTTGATTAATCCGCCCCGGTAGCTTATATTTTTAATGTAAATTTATTGAATGTAGAGTTAAGTAGTGACGATGAAATTTTGTAAACTAAGTTAATTAAAAATATATTTTTGTAATGTAGCAAAGCAATGTATTTTTAAATATAAATAAGATTTATAGGTTTAGATATGTTACGTGGTGCGTAGGACTATTTTATGTTTTTAAAATAGCACAAAATCTATGATTGTGAATATTGTTGAAAAGTGAGAAAATTAAACAAATCTTCTAATGTTAAAACAAAAAGTAGTTATTTATTACTCTTCACTTAATTCTCCATTAAAAAAATATGATGTATTTGTGTCCATTACTTATTTAAAAAAAATATCTTACCAAAATATGTTATTTAAATGTTAAAATCTTCTCATGCACGCACGTCGATTATTCCGACTTTTGACAAGTCCAACTTCAAGTATCTATTGGATTTGATCGTGCCATATCTTTCTCGTTTTTTGCATCTATCAACATTCCTACCGTCACAAGCAAATATGCAGTAATTTGCAAAAGTGATTTTGAGATATGACACTTTTTGGTATTTATCAAATTGATGAAATTTAAAAAAACTATAATTAGGTATACCGTTTTTCGTAATGAAATATTTTTTATGGTTATCAAATGGTTCGAAATTTTCTTGGAGATCATTAATTTATATTTAACTCATTTTGTGATTTTTGACAAAAAGCTGCCTTTTTGCTAATGACGGCATTGGTATCGTAAATCTTTTTAGCCGTTCTTTCGCCTTCCATTCGCTCCACATGTCTAAACCGAGGCAGCATTCCCTTTTCTCCTCGCGTTCTTATTATTTAAGAAAAGAAAAAAAACTAAATGTCATTAAAAATGTTAGGTGCCGATACTAGTCGAAGTATTTTATCAGCCTGCACAGCGCCAGCGCGTCGCGTCGGCCGTTACGATCAATGCATGGTTGAACGTTGGTTGGTTGGTTGGTTGAACGACTGGTTATAATTTGTCTGCGTCCCCGTCTGCCGTCAGTCGCCGCCCGTTCGCCGTCGCGCGCCGCCTCGTTGCTTCGCGGCCGGCGAAATGAGCGCATTCCCTAAAAAAGACGACCCTAGATTCAACGTGAAACTTGTGAAAGAGGTCCAGAAACACCCGTGCCTGTACGACAATTCGCATTCGGACCCCATCAACACTTTTGATGCTTGGGAGGCGATAGCTAGAGCGGTAAATGAAGAATATAATGGGACATTTCAAGCCCAAACAGGTGAGAGAAGCATCGGTATTCGCTGTTTTAGTTCGGATACAAAGTCGTAAGCGATTCGAGATGAGTGTGTCTGTGACAAAAACGCAGCGAAGCGATACTCGGCCCGACGCGACGCAACGCAACTGTAGCGTCATAAGTATCCTAAAAAATACGTTCATTTTTGTATCTGTATTTTATGTCTTTTTTGTTCATTTATTTATTTCTTTGTATTATTAATGTACAGAGTTTCTTTGTTTCGGGTTCCGACTTACTAAGAACTTCCTATGTTTAGGCAGAACCTTTTTTATTACCATTTTTTTTTATTGCATTTTTTTCTTTGAATTTTACAATAGATATACACAAGTTACAAATGTAAAAATGCTATTACATTAACACAAAAAAAATCCCACAAAAGCATGGACTGTGTGTGGGTATATATTTTATTTTAAATTGAAATAAAGGCTACTAGAAGAATACGATAGATATAAAAAATTAAAAAATAAGCGCCAATATTAGAATACATTTTTTTAAACAAAAGTATATGCTAATTATTTTTTTTTAAAGTTACTATTATGTTTTTGAACAACATTTTAATTTTGTCAAAATTTTTATAGACAAGGACTGGGTTTAACTCCCTGGGGGGCTGTTAATTTAACACATTACAACAGAGATGAAGATCATTTTAGAGAAGGTAATATAAAAGTCTAGGCATCTACAGGGCTTATGACCTGTCATTGGCTGATTTAAGTGACCATTTTACACACTATGTAACCATTTACCATTCTGCCCATGTTTGAACATCTATATTCCTTCAATTCTTTCATCTGTTGAAGTTAAAGTTAAAGAGCTGAAATGAAATAAAAATGAATGTTACAGTGTGTAAAGTGGCCACTTAAACCAGCTTACGACAGGTCATTAGCCCTGTAGATGCCTAGACTTCTATATTACCTTCTCTTAAATGTTCTTCATTTCTGTTGTAATATGTTAATATATGTTTTTAATTGACTGATGCTTAAATAATTCAAATCAATAATAATAATATTAAAAAATAAAAAATAAATATAAATTATAAAACAAAATACAAATAAAAACAAAAATTGAAGCGTAAATATTATTATTCATAGTAGTAAAAATTAAAACAAATATACATTACAGAACATAAAGAAATATTTCAAAATTTAAACAAACACAATTTTTTCTCATATTAACAATTTACAGGATATAAAAAGGTCTACTTTTTAATGTTTTTATTATCTATGTTCCATTCATCATCATGCCTCTATCCGCACCCAATAGTGCATAAGCCACTGCATTTGAACACCAAATGCAGTGTATTTCGATCATCTATTACGTGAAGGAAAAATTATCAGTCTTACGCTTCACGTCCCATTACTAAGACGATAAAATGATACAGGGTAAAACTACCATCAAAACAAATATTCCACGTTGACCCTAGCAGGGATTGAACCCGGGACCTCGAATATGGTACGCGAACGAGCCAACAAGTTCTGTCTGAGACGGACATATCTCTTGTCGATTTTGTATTTGAGGATCAGCAGCTATCGAGTCAAAAATACTCGTCTAGGATTTTGACTATTTCAAACGCAGAACTGAATTCTTCGTCATTTATATTAGGTTTAAAAAAAAATTTTTTTGCTTTCGTGTGGTGTGTTCCTGTCCGTGACCTGGCGGATGAAAAATACAGTTCTGTGTGTGCATAGAATCAGAACCCTGGACGAGTGTTTTCGACTCGATGGCTACTTTCAAGTAATAATTCTGAAAAAGGAAATAAGGAAGTTCAGTGCTTTTTTTTTTCAATATAATTTCAAACTCGGTAAAATTTTTGAAATTTTAAAATTACTCGGCACTTGAAGTCACAAGTTCTCTTTAATAAGTTCTGTTGACTGGTGGATTGGCATCACGAAAGCCGGAAATCTTTCACAACACTCTATCATTGGTTGATTTTGAAGAACTTGTGACGTAGTTCTTTTTAATTCAAATCATTTCTGTTATTTTTTTTATTTTTTTTCGAGAAACTTCACCAAACAATAAATGCTCTAACTTTTACTGCGTCTAAGAAAATATTTTTTGGATTCAATTTTACGTAGCACTGAACTTCCTCGTTGAGTGAAGATAAATCAGATCCATAGTGCAATGGGTGGCGCATTCGCCTCCCACGTTTGAGGTTCCAGGTTTTAAAGATGGTTCTAGGCTGCAATATTTCATTTTCCATGGACTGGCACCTGAAGCGTATGACTTATTACCTTACCTTTCATGTAATTAAATTGATTCAGATACGCTGTAATTGTAATACCAATGCAGTACCATATACGCCACTGAGTGCGGATAGGTAAATTATAATCATTATCATATATTCTATTTTAGATACTTATTTAGTTATTATCTATTTTCATGCATCATAAAGTGTTTTATCATCAATTTTATACAAAATACGCACCAAATGGTGATTAGGGCACTGTATTCGTACATCAATCATCAGTCTTACGTTTCAGGAGCCAGTCCAGGGATTAACAAATATTGCATAGAAAAAATATCATACTTGAAGCTTATTGTGTTATACAGGGTGTTCTTTAAACCCTGTCACATCAAAAACCTCAATGATCAGTATGACCAAGAAGACATATTGACACATTGAAATAAATTTTCAGAACGAATAAAATTTACAAAAATAAAATATTAAAAAAAACAAATGGTTGCTTACTTCTGCAAAGGAGAAGCGATGAGAGGGGAGGAGGGAGTCTGATACACCGTTAACCACATGGCCACGCTCCCCTCGCTTCTCCCCTGCAGAAGTATACAACCATTTGTTTTTTTGAATATTTTATTTTTAAAAAAATTCTGCGTTTAAATATTGTTTTAAATATGCTAATATGTATTTTTGCCCATACTGATCATCGTGGTTTCGGATGTGACAGGGTTTAAAGAACAACCTGTATATTTGCTTGTAGTACAATTTCTTTTATTTTTTATTTTCTAATTAAATTTTTCAGTTTAGTATACCTTTTGCGTCTACCAAAATTAAATTTTAAATTATTTTATAAGTTCGTACTTAGGTCTCAATTTGTATGTATTCTTACTTCATTTGGGAAACGTAAGATTGATCATCTACCCTTCATGAAACAAATGATCGAGGTACGCTACAATTCAAGTACATACCAATCCAGTGCCCTATACATCATAATGCGTGGAAGGGTTATGATGATAAAACGTTCGCACATAAACCTTCATGTATTTTTTTTACTATTTTATCTTACCAGAGTGTTTTTTAATAGGCGAGACTTGCAAGACCAGATGGAAAAACTTGAGATCCGTTTTCGTCAGGAGACGCAAAACGCCGATAAAAAAACATCCCTATTATTTAAACGCACACTTAAAATATTTAATTCCATTCCTAAAAGTGACATTTAAACCATCTCTCCAGGATGACTATTTCGGCGATTACGACGATGATCCACTTTCTCCAGAACGGGATGATCTCGATATGGAAAATATAAAAACCAAAGAAGAAATTGACGATGACTCTAATAATGATGGTTCTACAGATGACGTGATTGACGTTACAGAGGACAAAAAATGTAATAAGGAAAGGGTTATCATTCCTACGAAAGAAAAGGAAAAGATAAACAAGTTGAAACGAAAAAAAATTGAAGAAGTTCCCAAAGACAATTCATCCACGAGTAATGACGATTGTAGGAAAATGTTCCTCCTGAGCATAATGCCAGAAATAAACGAATTTACCGAAATACAAATGAGGACTTTTAAACGAAGAGTTTTAGATCTAATCGATGATATTAATGCAGACTTTTCATTGTAAATTTATTTGTTAGCTACGATTTATAAACAATAAATTCATTTCATATCTCGAGGTGTATTTTTTATTGTGATAACACAAAAAATGTTTGCATATATTAAAAAGTAATATTCTCATTGGCACGCATTGTTGCAAATCATCGTTAGAATAGGAAAAATAATTTCAAGGAATTATTTCCTAAAAATACAGGTACTCCGTTAGATAAAAATGTTCTTGTATCTGCTTTTCAGACACAATCAACTAATGAAAATGTCCACTCATGCGATTCTTCAGCTATATTGAACTGGCAAAAGCAAAATGAGAAAATGTCTTGTGGTTTGAACATGACACTCGTGACTTGTCGTGTTAGTAATGTAAATGTTTAATTGAGGTGGTCATTATGTTTCTTACTTCAATTTTTAGCTTTCTCGGGGGTCGATACTAAAAATATTTAGAATTGGCACTGTAAATCTATTTTCCATATAGGTCTAGTCAATGCCCCGAGACTCACAGATTGAAATAATGTGCAAAATCGTGAATTTTTCCAACTACTGTTGTATTTCATTAAGCCCCTTTACAGTTTTGAGGGATATGAAGGGCTTTTAATGAAAATTGTTATCAATTGTATCCGCTGAGGGATAATGGGATGAGTAGGTATATCTAACAGAATTGGAAAGTGTACCAAATCCGAGAGAATCTGCGCTGGTCGGCTGCATGGAGGGAAAAGGGAGAGAAAGAGCACCAACACGTTGGCGCTGGACCGACCAGATAAGGACTGGGACAGGCTCTTCAGTGACTAAATCGTTCCGCTTAGCAGAGAAGAGGGACAACTGAAAGAGTATGAGCTGTTAATGTTGATGACGACACGAAAAGAAGAATTGAAATATATTAAATGTTTACGATGTTTTTATTTTATATTGTATTTAAAGAATTACTAATAATATTATGTAAAACAAATAAATAATAATTACCGTCATAAAATGTTTCAAATTAAATTCCGATTCAATTAATTGATAAATGTATTGTATAGCTTAAATTCAAAAACCTAGACGGCTTTATAAAAACCTAATCGCAAAATTCAGTACCACGTGAAGCAATGTTTTTTCGGACATAAATTATAAATTCCCGAAGAGATAAATATTATTTTAATCGCGTAGGTCCTGGGGATATCTATTTTAATTGTTTGAAAAGAAAATTAAATTCATAAGTGAACTAAATACCTAAACCGTGTTAATGAGACGCAAAGCAAATTACGCAAAATTATACAAGTAAATGCTCGAATAGAAACATACAATTGTTTAGGTAATTTACCTTGGATTATTTAGAACAAGGAGAGGAAAACGATTATTTTGAAGTCTAATGAAGAAGCCAAAATGTCAAGAAAATCTCTTATAAATTCACACGACTAACACATGACGTAATTTAAAAACATGCATATTATAATATTAAACATTTTTGTGCGTTCTCCAAACACACTGACCATTATACAACCTAATAAACAAAATTGTCGTAAAACATTTTGTTGCAAGAAATGTTCATGTTACAAAAAAATGTCGCCCTAAGGGAGGCTGAAAACCAGAATGACGCATATGAAAATTAGGCTAAAATGACTTGTGCACACCAGAACACTTTTTTTACTTATTTTTTCAAAGCTACAACGATGTACAGTAGAACTCCGCTTATCCGTATTGCCAAATATCCAAATCGTTATCAGAAAACAAAAAATAAAAGAGTTGTATTTTATTTGAATTTAATTGTGCAATTAACTTTTCTGGACATGTTTAAGAAAGTTTTTAATGTTATTCCAATTCGATGCGTTATTTAAAAAGCAATCAAATCTGGCACTCGTTTATTAGATTTGTAATCGTTCCAGAGAAAATACAAAGATGAAGTTCAGTGGTTTTTAAAAAAAATATGTATTTGTTAATAAACTATTAAACTAAGGCAAAATGTTTTTTTTTCAATTTTTATAAATATGAACGTCGCTATGATTTTTAAAGTTTTGTATTTCTGAAATAACTCTGCGTGTGACGTCAGAGGTTCTTCTCTGCAAGTTCACCCGATTGGTTGGTTAGTTCATTTGAACCAGTGACGTCGTTCAAATTAGTGCGTATTAAAAAAATAAAATTTCATGTTTTCGGCACATTTTCAAGAAACTTTGCGTTACAATTTAATGCTCTTATTTTTATACCGAGCAAAAAAACATTTTTGGTATCCAATTTCCCGTAGGACTGAAGTTTCTCATTTTACGCGTTTAATGCATACTTAAAGCATTTTTTTCTAGAACTCATGAGTATCTAAACAAACAGTTTTCCTGGTAAAAAGATTAGGAATCGTATTATTAACCTCACTGCTTTTTTCTCTTAGTAATAGCATTGAATGTGGATGTAAAAACACATCTAATCAGATAAGAATAGATATTGTAATGATATTCAGACAACTTGATTAAATGGAATAAATCTTCATATTTCTAATCTATCAAATAAACAAAAGCAGGTTACCGGAAAAACGTATTGATTGGTAGGTGAATAAATTTATTCATGAATAGTGAATAGCAATCGACCAGATGTTTTGCATACTACGGAGTGAAGAGTCAAACAGTAATAAGTACTTACACACAATAAACTTGATTGAGAAACGTCGTAAGTCTAGATTTTGTTTTGTAAAAAAGTTTCTATCAATGTTGTTTTGACGTTGTAATTGCATTTTCATTTATTTATTAGCTATGAACAAATCGCAATTCCCTTTCTCCTATTTTTCTATCACTAGGCAAGCCAATATCGAAAGATATGTACAAATTTGCATATCAAATAATTTATAAACAGTTTTCTCGGCATAATTGAAATTTCTATAACCAGTATAAAACTGCAGAACACAAACAAAAACGCAGTGTCAAAGTTTGCTCTAGACTTCGTAACACAATGATTAACTTATTAGATCACTAACAATAATAATATAACAAATATATACCATTACTTATTTTATATAAAATTATTGGCATTCCAATAGAATAAAATAAAACAATAGCTTTTGGTTTGATTTCCAACAAGGAAGTTCAGAGCTACGGAAAATTCCATTTTCTAAAATGTACCTATGAAAAAAAAATTAACTACTTTAAATGATATCATGAGTTCTTCTTAATTAACCAATAATAATATTAATAAATATTTATTAACCATTACATAAGTGTACAATGCGATAAATACAAAAAACAAAACAAGACGAACATGGTACAATGATTTATTTATTTAATTTCATATAATATATATACATATAAGGGCGGGTATATTGCCTTAAGGCAATTTCTTTCTACCTACCCAAACCGTTCAGTTTGAGAAAATTACTCTGCTCTGGACTAATATTTGCTTAACATTGATAGTGTTGAGATCGATTTTCTGTTTCCAAAACTCAACCCATCAATTAGGACAACTCGCCTTAGAGAACTAGTGACGTCGAGTTATTAAAAAAACTTTGAAAAATCGTAGCGATGATAATAATAATACGATACATTTTTTGGATTAGTTGGTAGTCTATTTACAAATAATAAAAATTTTAAAAAGTACTAAACTTCCCCATTCAGTTAATATTCTGAAAGTGACCTTTCAGCATAAGTAATATGTAAATTATCATGCGTCTTATTTTCGTAATATGAGTTTACAATACGTTTTTATAAAACATTAAGACGCAGCCAAAAAAGATATGGTTTAATATGTGACAGTAAGTAATATTGACCATAATTAAGATGAAAATAAACAAATATGTAATATTGGACCAGTAGCTAAAGCGTCCGTGTGATCATATTACATTTACATGATAAAAAAATCATTTAAAATCGCAACTGAAGACTGATTGCAATGCAGTGTGCAATATACAAAAATCCGCGAAGGGATAAAGAAGTTCTTTTTTTTATTTTTACAAAAGTTTGTCTTTTTTTACTTACGTCGTTTCTCAAGTGAAGAATTCGTGTGCAAATCTAATTGATTTATGTCACATCTCCATGTTTGATGTCAATCAAAGGACATCATGAACGTAAATAGATAGAGGTGACAGGTATCCCATAAATGTCAACCTACTACCTACATAAATAAAATGAAATACAACAAAATAACATTAAATTGAAATGAGAAGGTGTTTTAAAACCGCGAACATGTGTCCTAAAGAATGTTTAATGGGTCAACGTTTTATTGAATTGCATTGTAACTACATGCATATTTTTTTCATAGTCTTTATTCAAGAAAATACACATGTCAGTTTAATATTATTTTACGTTATAAAACATTAAATATTAAACAATATTCATCCCGATAAACTGTCAGCTAATCGGGTGCTCAGACATTAGTGTTTATTAAAATTCAAATAAAAGAGTACAGACATAATATTGTGAACACGTAAAACAATTAACATATTTTGATTTTGTTTTTGAATTTTCAAAAATTACTAGATAAAATATTTCAAAATATTTTAAAAGTTCGAACAATTAGAAATATGTAAAATTACGTTTTAGGATTCAAATAAGTTACTCTTGATTTTTTTCAGTTCTTTGTATTTTGAGCATGAATTAAAACGTTTTTTATTTTACACTAAGCATTTTTTTCAGAAAATTGTTTTCAGAAGACACATTTTTTGTAAATTCGTGCGCGAATTGGAATATATACCACGGTACTAAAAATATCAAGAATATTTTTTTTTAATTAGTACAACTGAGGAATTAGAGGTAGGTATTATATAATTATTTTTTTTCACATTTTCTGAACATTTAATTGATTTTAATGATTATTCAAGTAATAGATATTTTTACCATGGAAATTTAACAAGAACTCGATAGGTAATAGGTTTTTGGGACCTTTTTGTTTTTTTATTCTGGGAATATGGGACAACGCGAATAAGAGTTTGTAGATCATTTTGCTGTTTGTTGGTGAAGTATTAGTGGGTGGCTGTTATAATTAGTTATAAATATATGTCGGTGATACTCGAGCCTTTTTTGTATTGTTATTGTCGTTATTTAGTTTTATTATTTTATATTTTTGTTGTCATTGATTTAAAAACAGTTAATGGCTATTACTATTTTAGTATATAAGTGATGTGTTATTATTACTATTCTGAATCTGTTCGTTTTGTTCTCAAATAAATAATTATTTGCTATACGAATGGTATCTGAACGTTTGGGCGACTTTTAAATTCAAATTCTGAAACGACATCGGACTTTTCTTCGTACAAACGTATTCCAGTATTTTCTCCCTCGGTTATGGCAGTTGAGGAGAGATTGTTTTTACGCGCCGACATGTACCTATATAAAGATATTTACCATTGGCGTGTCCCTGTCATTTTTTAATTTTTTAAAAATATAAATTGTTTACTATGGGAACTAGGACCATCCTAAAACCATTAAAAACGCCCGTTTGTATCTGCTGTCTTTGGACGTACGTCACGCAGGTATACAAATATAACTATTATTGGAAAACGCAAAACACAGAAAATTTTATTCTCGTCGATTTTAGTTAGGCACAATCAGTCCGATGTGCAGTTGTTTTTTCGCACAGCATCAGGGAAGCATTTGTGAGAGAGTGACAGAAAAACAATGTCCAAATATCTATTTATCAAGTCATCGCATATACTCTCAAAAGTGATATAAACATTTTTGTAGCAATACTAAATCGACAAAGGAGTTGGCTGCCGATAGAGATGCATGGAGGCTCTTTGTGGATACCATATGCTCCAACTAGGGAGGGGACATGGAATGATGTAGCTAAATCGATTTTTTATTCGTCGTAATATTTTACAACAATTAAACTATAATTTTTAATACGCCACAGACTTAACTTTGCGTAGGTGCCTAAATACGTATTACTTATACAAGCCATTCAATATTTTCATATGAAAAATAAATTTAAGGAAAAATCGACATTTCGTGGCTTCCATTTAGTAGTCAGACGTCCCTAAATAGAACTGTGAGGTGACATTCTTAGAAAAATCATAGTATAGATAATATATAAACACGCTGCCGCCTTCAAAATATCGGTTTTAAACAATATCTTCATATTGATTCAAGTGATATTTTTTTCCGTAAAATTATGTTTTTTTGTTGGAAAAAGGTAAAGGTGCATACATTTATTCGCTGATCAAAATGCAGTCATACAATCAATCATTAATAACACTGACCTATCCAAGGTACAAACGATAAGTGACTTTAAAACATTTTAATTCAATTTAATTACAGTCATAAATTATATTTTCCACGTTCCTAATTACTAGTTAATAATGAGAGTAGAAACGTGACAGGAATGTATGGTAGCGTGTTTCTTTACAATAATATGCAGAACGCCATAAATATTTTATTATTATACTAGTGATCATTTTATTAATAAATAGCAATGGAGTTCGAGAACAGTTGAGGGTAAATGTTAAAATCTGGGCATTTACAATGGAAGTTCAACTTCACCATTGCCTAAGTTTGGAAATCAATCCTTTAATTGATACATTTGGTGATTTTTCTTCTTAAGTAAGAGGTAAAACCTACATTAAATATATTAATGTGGATGTGAACGCCTGGAAATACTCTTCTATTATTTTACTTTTTATAGTATGTAGTTGGTTAAATCAACAATATTATAAGTATGATTAAAAACGTTGGTAGAAAAGTTTTTATTCTTATTGAAAAATTTCGCATTCAAAATTTCATGCATATTATTTGGATTATAAATAATTCAACAATGTTTTGAGTATGTCAGAATGTTTGTTGACAGGCTGGATTTTCTCCCTAGGCAGTAATTTATGCATTAACATTTATTGCAACAGAGAGGGAAAACATTTTTGAGAAGGAAATTTGGAAGTCTAGGCATTTACAGGGCTTATGACCTGGCATTGGTTGGTTTCTCTGTTACGACAAATTTAAATGTAAATAACTCCCTAGGGAAGAAATCCAGCCTGTATACAAACATTTAGACATACTCAAAACATCGTTGATTAAACTAACTGGTTTGAGAAGAAGTATGAAAGTTGGAAAATTGTTTTCAGACGTTGCCTAGCAGGTGAATTGGTTCGGCGAGATGAATCTCACCCACTAATTTATAATTAAATGTTTTACCTCTTTTACTTCACAAAAGTTCATAGATGGAAGATTTGAGGAAATGTGGATTATTAAACATAGGCAGAATGGTGAATTTAGCACAGTGTGTAAAGTGGCCACAAAAACCAGCCAATGACAGGTCATAAGCCGTGTAAATGCCTAGACTTCCACATTCCCCTCTCAAAAATGTTTTTTCTCTGTGTTGCAACAAATTTAGACATATTATACCTATTTCAATTCCCACCAAATTCCAAACGCAGGTTATTTATGCACGGATTTCTCTCTTTAAGAGAATACGTAGTATCAGAGAAATTTAATGATTAGGTATTTGAACATAGTTTTTTTAGTTACCCTCTCATAAAAATGCGTAAAAGATAACTGCTGGCGGACAGATTATGTCTAACTAAAATCGACGTTTTGCTGTCCCATTTTCCGCACCCCAAAAGTGAAGCGATTTTGTTGGGTTTTTTTTAGTATCAGAATAAAATTTTGTGTCAGTACCTTTCCGTTTTTCGAAATTATCGTTTCATATTTGTTTTCCGTACGTTGGCATTATAATATTATGTTATGATATATAAATCGTAATTTAATTCTAAAGTTATTTTAGACTTAAATTTTGTTTGCCAATTAGTAACTCTCCTATCTTACCCCAACCTCTATCTTGGCAAATCGTCGTCCGAAGACGGCAGATAAAACTGAAAGCATTTATATGGTTTTGGGTGGTCCTAGTTCCCATAAAAAATAATTTATATAAAAAGCAAAACTACGGCACGCTAATAGTAAAAATCTATTTTGTGAAAAAAACTTTTGATTTATATTTGTTGGTTTTACATTTTATTACTTCATCGGACAGGCTATTTAAGACACGCAGTACTGGATTATGATTTCACATACCTCCTAGAAAGTTTGCCAAAATTGATAACATAAAGCAATACGAAAAACGCAAAGGAACATTTAAACTTTTTCTTATTTTTACTTTTGTGGAACCCCGGATAAAGGCGTACTACGCGGTACGATTCCGCACAATTCTAGCAAGAGTTAGATAAATATTTATATTTCACGCTGTTTAATAGCAATTTAATTGTGAATAGGTAAGTACTGTGCACAAAATCTGTATAATTAATAATATGTTACATTGGCGCGTGGATTCCTAACGTTTCTATCGTAATTTTCCATGCAAGATCAGTGATATGTTTACGATAAACAAACGGAAAATAATTAATTTCTCATTGCGGATAAAGTAAACAATGATTTCATTTCACGTAAGAAAATTTATAGAAATGTTTATTTGTAAAATTAGCGGGTTTATTTTAACATCAACCCAGATGGAGAGTCTAAAGCGAGGAATCTGGAAATCTCGACATTTACAGGGCTAACATTTACAACATGACATCGACTGATTTAAGTTTCTTACACTTCGTAACGTTCACGTTCACGTTCTTCTTATGTTCGAACATCAATATTACTTTCATTCTTCCATTTGTTTTTGTTTTGTTCAACACAAGAGGCCAAGCGGCTCAATTACAGCACAGAACAGTCAGGCTTGAGAAAAAACACATTTCAATTTTCGTTTTTTCACCAGGAACCGAAAGCGTAATATTTAAAAAAGAAACTGTATAAAGGCGTAGAAAATTATTTAAAGAAACGAAAATAAACTTCAAATACATATACTTTTCAACGAATTGTTCTGAATTGAAATTGTACTGTCAATTAGGAAATAAATTATATTTTCATAAATAATGTAAATTGATACAATTTCAATGAAATAAAATAAATAAACTAATTAGTTACGTAAACCTTGACAAAGAAGCTTGTTTGCTTTGAAACCGGTCGGTAATGAATAACCACAAAGTTAGTGCTTCAAATATAAACTTTATATGATACAAGTTCACTTATTTATTTGACTAATAAAATTACCTTTTTACTTCTAACGGGGACTTTCAGACTGGTAAACATATTACAGGAAAATACAAGTGGTTAACAAATGGAATGAGAAAGTTCAGCCCTACAGAAAATTGGATAAAGAAAATGTATTCGTACGCGCTGTAAAAATTAGAGCACTAAATTGTACGGCGAAGTTTCTTAAAAATGTATGAAAAAATAATAAAAATAATTTTAATTACTTTGAATGACGTCACTAGTTCTTCCGAATCAACCAATGAGAAGAGAGCTGTGAAAGATTTCCGGTTTACGGTTAATCAACTGGCTAATCAGCAGAACTCACCGATAAGGGGAAGAGAACTTAAGACGTCACACGCGGAGCAATTACAAAAATACAAAACTTAAAAAATCATAGCGCTGATAATACGATATATAATTTACAATAATTGTACTTTTGATGTATGTTATTTTTGAAAATTTTATTAATGGAATTCCATTGTAATTAGTTGAAAAGTATTTTATTGCAATATGTTTACTTGTCTGTAGATTGCCGTTAGAGGTAAAGAGCTAATTTTACTTTTCAAATAAATAAGTAAAACAGTTCCAATTTAGTGTACAAAATTATGCATTAAGATTAACTTATAATATATGCATTTTAATGTAAATCAGACATGACTTACCTGTGGCAACAACGCACTTTTCACAATGTATATAATGATTTATTTTGTATGTAAAACATGCAATAATAAAAATGGGCTGTACTTTATTTAAAATCAAATTTATAACTGACTTCTAACCACGGCAAAACATTAGATAAAACTTGAATCTGTTTTGTTTAAATTCTTTATAAAGCTGTTATAATATTTGCACAAATTTGTTCATGAATATTTTTATCCCAGTCCGAAATATTTGGCCGAATTTTGACGTTAAATGAGTCAAAACCGGAAAAAGGTGTCAGAAAAATGAGTTGGTAAAAATGAAAGCGGTTTTTTATGTAAAATCCATGTAAAGAATCAGGATGAAATTTAGAAGCGAAAAAAAAACGACAGTAATTAAGAGCAATGCAATAAGAACCTGCTTTTAACATTTACGTAAATCTGCATCATCACATCTCTATCCGCTACAGGTGGTGCATAGGGCACTGCATTGGTTCACCAAATGGAACACATAATATCAGTACCTCAGAGGCAGACGGACGCAAATCTAGAATTTGATGAAATGACATTTCGATTTTCGTATCCAGTTTATGATCAGGTCGTCTATTGATTTTGAAGAAATGTAAGTCTTATAATGAAAGAACCAACGTATTACAAAATACAAATTTGTGCTATAAATGATTAGAAATCACTAAGAGAAAGTAGATTCTTTAGGCTTTAGTTGAACATTTTTTTTATTTTTATATATGGGAGTTGCTTTATTATTTACCTTGCTTATAATATACAAGGTTTATATTTAAAAAAGTGGATTTTTCTGCAATTAAATATCTTAAAATTTATCTAAACTATTGGGATCAGGAGGGATATATTAATGTGGGCTAATCAGGAACTTCTCAGCATTTGCTCACGTGGAGAGGAAACCACTTAAAACTCTTCAGGAGAAGCCGACCTGTTGGCAGTAGTCAACAGGCCTTCCGTTCCACTAGTTGAACATTTGACGTTTGGATTTGCATCCGTCTGCCTCTGATGTATATATATATATATATATCAATCATCTGTTACAATCTAAGGCGCCAATCCAAGGACAATAAAATACTTCAGTGTAAAACCACATTCAACTATTATTCGACTGCGCTTAAAAATTCTTCTAGGAACGGTGCTGTAACTTTATGTTACATTAAGAGGAAAGGCGATCTGATTTTTCTTCATACAAACGTATTCTTGTATTTTCTCCTTGAATTATGGAACTTACTGATTTTTTACACACTAGATATCTAACATTGTTTTGCTTTTTTGATCAATTGTTTCTTATAGGATCTTACGTGATTCTTTTTTTTGTAGGTTCCTTATGAGATAAAAATTCTGGAACACGAAATCGAGTGAAGAAGCGTTCGCCTAGTAGTCCAGTGGTTAGCGTGTCCCTACCATGCTTGAGCTTGAACAAGATTTAGCAAACCATGTGATATATACTTACCTACATCTACTACCTGCATCGAATAATTTATTGTTAGTTGTGATTTTTTTTACAATTAAATTGAAATGTTCATGGAAGCAGAGAGAGGGGGAGGAAAGAAGAGTAGCTTTACAATGTCTTCTCCTTTTTATGAACTTTTTATGTAATATTTTTATTTTTACTTTTTTAGAATTAAATTATTTTTCCCCTCTCCTCCTGCATTCATTAGTGTGAAATCTGTAATTGGTCTTACTTTTTAAAATTGTTCTTTTGTACCTTGTTTTATATAAAGACTGTATGATTTCATTAATAAATAAATAAATAAATAGATATTGTGCGAGGCGTAACTCTCAATCGATGGCAGAAAAGATAGGACATGGAACGTACAGCAGGCGCATTCCGCCCATACACACTGTGGATGCGACGCATTCCTTGAATTTAAAAAAATAGTATTATGTATTTCATTATTAAAAATCATAAATACAAAAAAAAAACGAATATATCTAAAATTGTAGCAGAAAATGTTCAAGTGCACACGATTTACAAATTCATGAAATAATTTCAGTATACACACATACCTTTGTTTGCGTGTTTACTATAGTATTATTTAGATACGCTGGAATCTGGATACTACTCTTCATTTTGAGTCTAGTCCAAATACAAATGTTCGAATTCCCGCGCACGCGCATTAAGGTTCAAAACGTTGTCGTACGAGAAAGATAAGAGCTTCCAACTTGTCTAATGCAAAGAAAAAACGAATCTAATAACGAAAATTGATTTCAATTTGACTTAAAATTTAAATAAAACTTTTCAGAAAAACAAATTATTTTGTCATAACGTGCTCAGGATTTATTCAAATGACAATTTTATTACATCGCTAATTTACAAATGCATAACTGATTAACGTATCAATTTTATGATATAAGTTTAGAGACAAGCTTCATAAGATCGGACTTGCCCCTGTCTCGGGCTGTGCTTGCGGAGATGACCATCAATCGGCCGAACACATCCTGTGGAACTGTGTGATGATGCCAGGATGATGCCAGAGATGAGATGCTGAATGGTTTGACGCGGGTCATGCGACTAGCATGGAACTTGGATTTCATTGCAAAGGGTACGAATCTTGCACTCTTCGTCGGTATGTCCGGACTTGAGTATCACGTTGGGAACTCCTCAGATGCGCGGGCGCCTAGGTAGGTTAACTGCGGTAGGACAGACAACTGTTCCTGTGGGATGCTTATTCAGTTGGGACTGCGCTTCCTTCCGAGCGGAACGCACACGTTCTCTTGTTCTTCCTCCCCTTACGGGGGTAATCTTCGGATCCTCCGCCTCTGTTCACCCAACGAGTCCTTCTTTATTCAAGGCCCGTCTCTCAATTTAGATAACCGTGTATTTAATTCTGTTTGTTGCAATTCGTACATACTCGAACACTCATATTATTCGTTTCTAAATATGAAATATCTTTTCATTTCTATTACAAATTCATGTTATTTTTTTTTTCTAACATTGCTGTTTATTATGCTCATGTGTTTTTTATGCATTTATTTCACTTTTTAGAAAAAAAAAACTATGTTCTGTGTCATTATTTTTGTATACGTTTATTTGTGTTGATTGTTTCTACCTATATCTACTACCTATATCTACTATCATACTAACTAAAAGTAAGAACATGATTATTTTTTGTCAGGATCCCTACTGATAATATTCACCGCACGCGCCTGGCGTACTGGGAGTTGGCCGTGGTCTTTTTTACCTTCCATCAGACACAAGATGTGTAGTACGTTCTTGGTGTTTGACCATCAAACTGCACAAATGGTTTGGACATGGGGAGTTTAGAGACAAGCTTCATAAGATCGGACTTGCCCCTGTCTCGGGCTGTGCTTGCGGAGATGACCATCAATCGGCCGAACACATCCTGTGGAACTGTGTGATGATGCCAGGATGATGCCAGAGATGAGATGCTGAATGGTTTGACACGGGTCATGCGACTAGCATGGAACTTGGATTTCATTGCAAAGGGTACGAATCTTGCACTCTTCGTCGGTATGTCCGGACTTGAGTATCACGTTGGGAACTGCTCAGATGCGCGGGCGCCTAGGTAGGTTAACTGCGGTAGGACAGACAACTGTTTCTGTGGGATGCTTATTCAGTTGGGACTGCGCTTCCTTCCGAGCGGAACGCACACGTTCTCTTGTTCTTCCTCCCCTTACGGGGGTAATCTTCGGATCCTCCGCCTCTGTTCACCCAACGAGTCCTTCTTTATTCAAGGCCCGTCTCTCAATTTAGATAACCGTGTATTTAATTCTGTTTGTTGCAATTCGTACATACTCGAACACTCATATTATTCGTTTCTAAATATGAAATATCTTTTCATTTCTATTACAAATTCATGTTATTTTTTTTTTCTAACATTGCTGTTTATTATGCTCATGTGTTTTTTATGCATTTATTTCACTTTTTAGAAAAAAAAACTATGTTCTGTGTCATTATTTTTGTATACGTTTATTTGTGTTGATTGTTTGGATATTTTGTATGTAATATAATTTTGAATAAAACAGCAGAGGCATTGAGGGTATCCTGAAGGTGGGGGAGGACGTGTTGACCTCTGTCCATACACTCTCCTCCCCCCTCCATCATCTGCATAGAGTTTGAATTCTCTGGGAATATTTTTGCTAACTTTCCTCTATTCGCAGCTGGCAGAGTCCCCAGGACTCTATAACGGGTAGATGGTGGGCTTTAGAATACTTTCAACGAAGTATTTGACTGTCCTTGCACTTTGACCTGAAGCGTAAAACTGATCACCTCACCTTCCTGTAACAGATGACCGATATGCTTTTGATTTAACAATGCAGTGCCTCATGCACCACTGGGTGAGGATAAGGATAGGAAGATGATGATTATTACCACATAAACTTATAATATAAATATTTTGAATTTTTAAAAATTTTTGTTCACAAGGATTGGATTTATCCTTAGGGAGGTGTTAATATTAAAATATTACAAGAGATTAAGAAAGTTTTAGAGAAGCCAATATAGAAAGTCTAGGCATCTACAGGGCTTATGTGCAACGTTCACAATTCTGGCTCTGATAATATTTGTGAAGTTAAAGAACTAAAACTTTAAAAAATTAAAAAATATTTTTAATTTTTTAAGGTGTTGCGTCAACATTAATAAAGGTGTTACGATTTTTTGTAACAATAATAACCGTGTTTATAACATAGATATAATTATATAGTTCACATACGGTATTTAAGTATATATATATATATATATATATATATATATAGTTGAATACCTACAGTATATATATAGTTCAATGGTTTTAAATTAAAGTGCCGAATTCTAAATCCACAAGTGAAAACAAATGTAAGATTTAAACGATTTCAAGATTTTCATCAGCAAAAGCCTTATTTAGGAAAAAATAAATTAATACGCATTATTTTTCAAAGTGGATATAATATTATCTTTATTGTGAATGGTTAACATGCCCATAAAAAATGTCAGAATGACAAATTTAAAAAAATATATATTGTTTTGACTGTCCTATTAAAAATGTGCTGTTATTGCATTTATTTTGTCAAATACGCATTATAATTAAATCCCTGTCATGTTCTACATGTAGGTAAGTAGATACGAGACATTGCAAACTTAATATTAAATTAGTTTGCGATGGCATGGAAGGATGAATATAATTTGATATTCACTGTACTACGCTTTGTTCTGCGTCGAACTCAAATAGAATACTCGAATAAGGATGCCAAATACATACATTACTGCCCTTAGAATACGTGCAAACTTATAACATCATAACCTTGGATCATTTGCAGAATCATTGTAAATTAACATAAATATAATATAAAGTTGTGAGAACTCTAATGTAAACTGCCAAGTTCTCACTCGTTCATAATTTAAATATTTACAAACAAGATTTTTTCTATCTCCTACAAGCGTTTTATTTTTAAACACGTAACCTTATAAATAACATGTCCGTATCAAAAGGCCACCGCTTGCATTTAAAAAATATGCTAAAATAACAAACTATATTTTACCGAACAAACCTGCTCTATAAAAAAGATTTATTACTTTATTTTCTGATAGTAAATGTAATTTTAGTACGAGTTACTACAATTAGAAACATTAAGACGAATAGTGTTTATGAAGATCGGAAGTGGGTGGATTATTGTTTTACTTGTATCGGAACGTCACGTCAGAACTCGTTAGCTGATACTAAAGTGCATGTTGAACTTGAATCCAGCGAGAATCTAATCAGACACGAACAGAAATAATCACATGTCGTGTACGAAAACGATATCGTCTAGATTTATATTTCCCGTTTGGCTTGAAGAAAATGAATTTTATTGTATTTTCAATGACCCTGAAAATTGGTATAATATAATCTGGCGATGTAAAGTAAAACTATAAATGAAAGGGATGTACAAATATTATTACTGCGCATGACACTTGTTGCTTGGTCCTCGGCGGAACTCGTTACTCGCAATAATTGGCTTTTGTCGAGCGAATAATATTCAAAACCAAAAGTCAGCGTATCTACGGACACAGTAAAGCCCATAATCGTGTAGCTATTAGCTATCTACACGCAGGCGGTTCTATTTATAGATCACACGGCATACACAAACGTAGCTTATTTTATACATTATCGCGTATCGTCAGCGGCGGGCGGCAGAGCGCGCGGGGCCGCGAGCCGCCACCGCCACCGACGAGTGGTCTCCGGTCCCGCGTTATCGCATTCCTGCCGACATCTCACCTCGGAGAAATGTTATCTCCGCAGATACCCGACAACTCACCTAGGATCGCTGCACCACGGCGCGTCTTCTAAGCGTACATCGCGCCAGCTAAAATCACGCAACTGGAGAAAATGCACTTCTGACAGGTACCATTCCACGTCTGACAGGTGACCGCCATGTTGGATCGTCTCGTACCATCCCGCGGGATGCTCACTCGCACACCGAGAACCAGAAACTCGGGAGTCGCGTTCAGCGTTCACTATCACAACAATAGTCGCGGAGATCGCGCGCGCGGAGCGGCTGTGGCGAGAACGGATCGCGCGGCCGTCCGTCACGCTCGGGCATTACGGCCGAACTGGAATGGCCCGTTCGCTCAGTTCGCTGAGCAATGCTCAACTCGAGGCGCCATCTCTATTCTCCGCGTGCTGCCGGCCGATGGGATTAGATTTTACATTATTGTGATCTTTTCAAATTAGCATACTTATTTCACCGAGAACGGAGACGCGATTAGGCAATCACTTATCAGGGACCCGCGAGCGCAAATAGACCAGCAACTACTCCTCAGAAAGGAAATCATATGATTGTCGTCGCATCGTCCGCGCCTGGCCTGCTGGTGACGGCTTGGCATGGATACCGGACAACCGGACACAGAATCTTCTCGGTCATGTTAGATTTACAATCATTTTACGCTTGCAAGATTAAATACTTTATACCTGCATTGGTGAAAGAGCGATAAAATTATCGCTCCGATCCATGGAGTACTTAAAATAATAAATATACTATATGTAGGTGGTAGGTATGTTTTATTACACCACGAACGTAATAAATTGTGGTTACTCAAGTCCTGTTATCAAATCGAGATGCATTAGGGGGGTATTACACCACCAATACGAATCGTGATATTGTACTTACCTATTATATCTATACCATACAGCTGATAATATTGATAGAGTAAAAGCCCCATTGAGGAAAAAACATTAGTCTCAAAATATAATGCGCTTATTTTTGGGCTGTCGCGTCCAGGAGAGTCTTGCGCCTAAGGTGTTTTTTTTTTAATATTGGGCCTATGGGTTCCCATGTTTTAAGATTTATCGGTTATTTATTTAAGCGTGATACAATTTTTAATTGAAATAAAAGAAGCATTTGGGTAATTAATAGAAAGAATGAAAATACACATTTATTTAAAATATACGTATGCATACATGACAAATTAATGTCCTCCGCGACTAGGGTTACCATATTGTCGCTTTAGTGCGTTTTTGTCCAACAGAACATTTTTAACGAAACTGAGTTAAGTGTACAAGAGTTCTGAGATAGCCTTTATTTGTAAATTTTAAATTAATTTAAAATATTTTTTTGTAATCTTTAAATTGTTTTTTAACGAACTTTGTCTTGAGTTATCGGTAGTCAGTTGGCAGAAGGGACCATCTGTAATTTTCAAAAATGTTCAGGAGAGCTGAAATAAGACTTAATTTCATGACTTTAATCTACAAACTAAGATATTTTCGATTTACTTTTCAATGATAAAATACCATTTTAACTAATGCCGTTTTTTTTTTATTTTTTCCATGTGTATTTACTGAAATATTAATTTAAACTTTTGAAAACTAAAACATAGAAGAAAATACAGATGGTCCCTTCTGCCATCTGACTACCGTTACGGTTATTATTTATGCCTATTGCGTAAAAAAAACTTTAAAGCTCTACTTCTGCAGATTTGTGTTTGGGTTTGTTGGATAAAAACAAACCGAAGCGACATGACAGTCGTTTGCCGAATTTGACAGGAATTTTAAGACTTTGACAGGCATGCGGCCGGCATTGCACTGAGACATTTTTGAATTTCAAGCTAAAATTCAGTCTATTGAGAAATAAGATTCGTGTGTAAGTTGAAATAAACATTTATTAAATGCAACTTTATATACCCCTAAATCGCTTAAGTATGAAAATTTGGAATTGGAATTTAGTCAAAGCAGAAATTCGAAGCCTGTATGGCAACTTAACAGCTTATTTGATTTGATTTATTTTTGCACCACATCAGGCCAGGAGGCCCAATTACACTGGTGAATTACATCACAAAACACCCAGGCTTGAGAAAAATCACATTTTAATTTTTGTGTTCTTATCGGGAATCGAACCCGGAACCTTCCGTACGTGAGTAAAGCGTCAATCAATGGACCAAAAATATCGATGATTTCTTGTTCTTCCGGTGGATCGTTTTAGAAAAAAATATGAAAAGCTTCTCAAGTTCCGATTATTATGGCGTCATCTGTAGAATTTCTTTCAAATCTGAATATCACTGTTGACTGTGTAAAAAGGTTTGATGAGTTTAAGTACCTACGTAAAGAGTATTGTAGAAGCTCGGATGACCGCACATTTTCTGAAAGCTAGTCAGTTGTGTAATTTGCTTAAAATGAGGATGTGAATAGTAAAACGATCGAATTACCAAAGATTTGTTTTGGCACATAATGTGGGTAAAGCAAATTGCAATATTTCATGTTTTTATTTTAACATTGTCTTGTCAATATTTTAACATTTCATCATCATTCCCTTTCTGCACCTAATGGTGCATAGAGAACTGCATTGGTACACCAACCGCAGCGTATCTTGATCATTTTTTGTTACGTAAAGGTAAGATGATCAGTCTTACGCTTCAGGTACCAGTCCAGAGATTATGAAATATTTTAGTGTGAAAATACCATTTTAAATAAATATTTTATATCAACCAAATCGGGAATCGAACCCTAGAGATCTTGCATGGCAGGCTAACGCGCTGACTATTACACCACGGGGCCGACAATTTGCACATTGTAAAAAAAAGATTTGTTGAAAAAAATCTCACTTTACGAAAAATATTGTTTAGAACTATTGTGTTGTAAAAATTTGGTAACGTAAACCAAGATCTGAGTTATTTTGATTGTTAATTAAATAACTTTACTAACAAACTAAAAAAATATCAATAAAACTCAATAAATTCCTAATATCTATAATCAACCTGGATGCCATAATGTTTTTTCCATATACTTACTAGACTTTTTCTTTTTATTGTTGCGTTTCTTGTTTTATGTAACTGTATATGATTTTGTTCGTTATAATGTATGCATAAAATGGACTTAAATATTCCGTAAATCTTTAAAATTAAATTATATAAAATAAAACTAAATATTATCAATATGAAATATCTAAAACCTTGCGAAAACATCATTTCTAAATTAATTTTAGCTTTATTACGACTTAATTCAAGTAAACCGGATCTTCCATCATCTAATAAAAATAATTTTACTACAGATACATCCAATGTCGTGTAATTTCAACTGCTTCAATAATCAATAATTTATGATCTTCGCAATACAAAATATTGAATCGGAATTTATAAGCGACACCTATTTCATAGGAATATGAATCAACGTACATAAAATATTTTTTTCGGCCGATCGACTCGCTCAAATCAGCGATTATTATAAAAATTGCTTATTTATCCTCAAAATGTAATTTTGAAAAAAATAAAGAAAACCTGTATGGTTATTTTTAATTTGTTTCAAAATTAAGAAGGTATTATTTAATCTTTTAATGCGTAGGATAATTAACTTTTTTAAATCTTGTATTTTGCAATATGAAAATCGTTGAGTTGTTTTATTAATTCCTTCAACATAAAAAAATGAGAATGGCGATTTATTTTTTTACGTAAAATTAAAATTGTATGTACACTTTTACTAGCAAAATAAAATTAATATTTGACGCGTTAACTTTGTAATTTTCGACGTAAAGTAATTTAATTAGGAATTTGTGTTGAGTAAAATCACAAAATTTGGTGGTTTTAGTGGGTTAATACAAAATTGATGCGTGGATTTATTTTTTTGGATGTAAGCATTTTAAAGTATAACCTATATATCCTCAGGTATTGCGTTGACTAAACAGTATCTACGGATATTAATTATTATAAATTTCATCCACATCAATAAAGGTTTCAGCTTTTTGCTTCGTCAAAATCAACTGATGGAATAGTCGGTGTGGTATCGACAATCAGTGGACGTTACATGGTGTGTAAAGTGTGAATCATAAGCTATGTATTTGTCCATCATAGACTAATTATTCCCTTTTCAAAGGAATTCTTAATTTTTAAAAGATTGACTTTAATTACATGCGTGTTGGTTCTCTAAGCGAGAGTACATTTTTGAGAAGTTTCGCCATAGGACAATGAGGTTCAGCGTTACGGGAAATTGGATATAAAAATGTTTTCTTATACGCGGCAAAAATTAGAACATTTAATTGTGGTGCGGAGTTTCTCGAAAATGTATGAAAATGCGTTTTAATAAAAATAAACTACTTTAAATCGTCGTAAGTGTGAACAGATGTTAGGAAGAGTCAATCAATTATGTGTTTTGATGTATTTCCGGTTTTTAGGAAGCCGCGTTTAGAGTGTTTTCATGCGTACGGGATTCACTTTTGAAATGTCAGGACAACTCACCGACGACAACTAATGAAATCACGGGCGGAGCAATTTCAAAATTACAAAATACCTCTTTCAAAATATCATATTTTTATCGCGTCTAAAAATAATATTTAGTGGCACTTCGTTTCCTGGAGTATTGTAATTATAATCATACTACTTTTTACATCAGATTAAGGCACTGCATCAGTATACCGATGCAGCGTATCTCGATCATCAGTATTACGCTTCGGGTGTCGCGCCGGTACAAAGACAGTTATTGTATACCCACTATCATTGTGAATCAGGAGTTCTAAAATGAAATTTGTGCAAAGAAAAACGCATGCTGGGTGTGTGAAAAAATATGGGTTCGATATTTTTAAAAGTTCTCTAAGAAAAAACGTTCCAAAAGTTAAAAAAATTGTCTAAATTATTTTATTTTTATTTTAAAGGGTTATTCAACAAAGATACAAACTAGAAAACAATTTGTAGGTATTTGTCGATAGAATTTCACATGCATATTATATCTTCAATTATCATCATCATCATTCCCTTTCCGCACCTAACTGTGCATAGTGCATAGGGCACTACATTGGTACACCAATCGCAGCGTATCTTGATCATTCTTTTGTTACATGAAGGTACGCTGAGCAGTCTTACGCTTAAAGTACCAGTCCAGGGATTATGAAATATTCTAGTGTAAGAAAACCCTTATGAATAAATATTTTATATAAACTATGTCGGAAATCAAACCTGAGACCTCTTGCATGCAAGGTAGACAAACGCGCTGACTATTACGCCACGG
Source organism: Micrasema longulum (assembly GCF_059751315.1). Lineage (NCBI taxonomy): Eukaryota > Metazoa > Arthropoda > Insecta > Trichoptera > Brachycentridae > Micrasema > Micrasema longulum. The sequence continues at coordinate 83,001 of NW_028278169.1, read as the reverse complement.
GGCCGACTCAAAATATATAGGCGTTCTTTAAACCCTGTCACATCCGAAACCACGATGATGACATATTGGCACATTAAAAAAAAAATTTAGAGCGAATAAAATTTACAAAAACAAAATATTGAAAAGACAAATGGTTGCTTACTTTTGCAAGGGAGAAGCGAGGGGAGGGGGAGTCTGATACACCGTCAACCACATGGCCACGCCCCCCTCGCTTCTCCCCTGCAGAAGTAAGCAACCATTTGTTTTTTTCAATATTTTTTTTTTAATTTCTGCGTTCTAAATATTTTTTTAAATATACCAATATGTCTTCTCGCCCATACTGATCATCGTGGTTTCGGATGTGACAGGGTTCAAAGAACACCTGTATTGAATTACGTTCGTTTTTTTTGTTTGTATTTTTTAAATTTCTTTTACAATACAATACATGTGTCCTTATTAACTAAGATTTATTTCTTCTTGAATATTCGCAAAGTTTAGTCGGCCTCGTGCGTTTGCCTACCATGCAAGAGGTCTCGGGTTCGATTCCCGCGATGGTTAATATAAAATATTTATTTAAAAGAGGGTTTTTACGCTTGAATTTTTCATAATCCTTGGACTGGTACCTGAAGCGTAAGACTGATCATCTTACCTTTACGTAACAAAAAACAATTATAACTACTTATTTAATTACAATATTTGAGTTTGTCCAAATGTTCGTAGACAAAAGACTGGATTTCACCCCCTCGGGAGTCATTAAGATTAACAAATTACAACAGGGATGGAGAATACCTTAAATAAGGGAATATGGAAGTCAAGGCATTCACAGGGCTTATGACCTGTCATTGGCTGGTTTAAGTGGCCACTTTACACACTGTGTAACATTCACCATTTTGCCTAAGTTTGAACATCCATATTTCTTCAATTCTTCCATTTGTTGATTTTAGTGAAGTTAAAGAGCTGAAACCTTTATTGTTGCGAAGATATTCATCTGACTGAATTATTTCACGTACTAGGCAACGCCTGAAAACAATTTTTCAATTTTTAAACTTCTTCTTGGACCAGTTGGTTTCATTACAATATTTGAGTTTGTATAAATATTTTGTACATGTGTACGGGTCTCTCATAAATCATTTTGGAAAAGAAACACAAAATTATTCGTACTTTTTTCTATAACTTGGCTCCCGTTTCCCGTGCTCATCGTGTTCTCTACTCGGTCCGATGTACCCACAGAGGGAAATCTCAATGTCCCAAACTTTTGTTCCATTAGTTCTGGTAATTTCGGTGTGATTATAAACTTATATTATGAAGTACTATTTGAAGTATTTCCTAGCATTTTACTTTTGTAATCCTCTAATACAATTGTCATTAATTTGAACTTTATCGAAAATAATGTAAAAGGCGCTATTCTATTATTTTTATTGGGTCTCAACTGTGATTTTTTATACATGTAGGTTAATCGCTTCAAAAATATACTGCCGACTAAGGCGGATTGGTAACAATAATATCATTCTATCTAGCACGAATTTCCACAAATATAATCTATTATTATTTCAAATTAAATTGTATTGAGGAAGTTCATTTGTAAGTTTAGTTAATTTTATAGAGACATTTTATATCAAAAACAACGCGGCGTTTTGTCAAGGAATCAAAATGAAAAAGAGCTAGAAGTTTCTCGTAATTTAAATTTGAACATGGGCTAGAAATTTGGAACTTATATAAAAGGTACTTTTAGACCCTTTTTAATAGATTCTATCGAGTTTTCATGACTTTGATATTACGGACTCCATACGCACTAGATTATTGCAAATCAAACTCATATTTAGACATATCAAATTTTTCGGTTTTTTTAAAGGGTTTGGTTACTCTTTTAGGGATTTCAGTAGTTTGAGTGAGTGATGTAATCTACATGAAGTTTAAAATTTAGTTTTATGTCAAAGCAAAAACACCAAGAACCTAGATAATGTTAACGCTACTTAATGGTTTGTTACCGAGAGCTCTGTAAAAAAAATTTGGGGGTATTTTACACTTTAATTTTTTTAATTGCATATAATATTTATAGCACCAACTCAATAAAATATATATATCAGTCTGCAATATTTATCACAATCCTCTATTCTATTAGTTTTAATTATTACTATTTATCTACAACAATTCATTGAGCCATTAAAAAATAAGGGCTCAAGGAGAAAGTATTATTTGACCAATATGTTTTGCCAGAAATCAAACCCGAGACCTCAAGCATGGTATGCGAACGCACCAACCATAACACTACAAGACAGACTTATCTCTACACGATTAACCCTTCCAGGATTTCTATCTGAGAGTAGCCATCGAGTTGAAAACACTCGTCTAGGATTCTGGTTACACAAAACTGTAATCTCTATCCGCTCGGAAAAGGCATAAATTTTAATCGGTAATCTCGTTTATCGTATAGTTCAACTTTTCTTAATGTATTTTAGTACTTGAGACCAATGAACGATTTAAAAAAATTCACGAAATTCGGTTTAATTATAGACCATACCAAAGTGAAATCAGATCAGCAGAATCGTTTAATCATTTCATATTAATTTCATAAGTTTGATCGTTACGTAAGTAATCATTATTTTTTCATAAATAATAAAACGGTAGATAGATATGTACATTACGTTAGTATAAAAGTAGCGATATAATAGTTAGAATTGGACCGGTTTCTGATAAATAATTAACAGGTTAAATTATTACGAAACGAAACCTTTATTTTGTTTACGTATTTGTTTTATTTACATGACTTTTTGTACAATAATTTATTTAGTTATTTAGGTTTTTACAGTTATGCACACAGTGCTAAGTTTTTACGATACGCAAGCGGAAAATTGCAAAAATGAAAAAAGTTTAATGTATCATTACATACCAGGGGCGAACCGTGTATAAAAGCGATTATGCGCAGCTTACCATTATATTTGACTGACCATAATAATTTTTTACTGTACCTTTATTTACAGAAAAACCAATTAATAATTACTATTTATTTTTTATCGTTTCCACCGTTTGTATTTTTATCCTAATATAAATATTTATATTAATAAAGCGCGCCCAGCGCCTGCGGTGAGCCAAGTAACTAGCCGATTATTCCAGCTTATTTTTTCATACAAATAAGCATACTGTATTTTGAATGTCTTAACCCCAGTGCGGGTTTTTTCTGATAGATTAAACTTGCAGCTTACACAAATTATTAGAAGATTCTTGATTTGGAAAACAGTATTTCAAACATTATTTTTTAAGGGCCATTTTTCTTTGAGATGGTACTATTGACATAAGACGATAATCACTTTCATGCGTCATTTTGCAGGACATATGCCCTCGACGCGGCCGTTTTTAGCAATACTAATTTTTAAAACAATTCGGCCAGTTGACATTTCAATTAATATCGACTGAATTCATAGTGCTATTTTTTATTGATTTTTAAATGGGTTTTGTATTAAAGGAATGGACAATATGTCAAGAAGTTACGTCGCTTAAGTTGATTTCATGGATGAGAGTTATTGTGTCACACAGAACCACAGAAAAATATCAATTTTTAGTACATACTACTTACATTATATTATGTACCTTCTATGTAGGTACAAATATATGATATATTTTTATAGCTTACCTGCAAATAAAATAATACTCCAAAAACTTTGGAGTCATGGTATAAGAGGTGCCCTTTTCATATGGATCACATATAATGTAACGAACAGATCGCAAGCGGTTGCTATAAAAGGTTTCCAACAACGAGAATATCTAGACCGCTTTTCTTTATATTGTGCTCGTAACAAATTATATTTAAACATATCCAAATGCTTCTATTTCACCTTTACTCGAAACATTAATATGATTTATCATCAATTTAACCTTGTTACTAAATCAATTAAGAATTCTCAAATAATTTGGGACTTCGGTGTTCTTTTATATAGTAAACATGTCAGGCATATGCACAGGTGATGCATTCAAAATTTTAGGATTTGTCACTAGAGTCACTAAACTATTTAACTATATAAATACCCTGGAAAATTTGAGTTAGAAGTCGGCTTGAACATGCAACTTTAATTGGGTACTATGAAAGTCACAAATATAAAATAGAAAAAGTCTAAAATAAATTATTAAAAAGTCTATCATACAGAAACAATTACCAATTCAATAATTTATTATTACAATGAAGAGAGAATTCTCTTTGGATAATAGACGTCGGATAGCTGACTCAATGTTTTTATTCAAGCTTTTAAATGACATTGCTGACTGCCCTAATTTACTTAGTATAATTAATTTTTATGTACACCAAATGAGAAAGTTCAGTGTTTTTATATACCTTTTTTAGTTGATAGACTATTAAACCAAACCAAGCCAAAAAAATCAAAATATTTTTGTATATCGTATCGTGATTTTTTAAAGTTTTGCATTTCTGAAATAACTCCGCGTGTGGCGTCAAAGGTTCTTCTCTGTCAGTTTTCCAGATCGGTTCGTTTACGGTAAGCAAACCGGATATCCTTCATAGCTCTTATATCATTGCTTGGTTCATATGAACCAGTGACATTGCTCGAAGTACTGTTTTTTATAAAAATATTTTTTATTATTTTTTCGTTCATTTTCAAGAAACTTTGCCGTACAATTTAATGCTCTAATTTTTACCGGGCGCGAGAAAACATCTTTTTAATCCAATTTCCCGTACTAAAGTTCCTCATTGTTTTACTGTGCTGACGTAAAATACTAATGCAGCAAAAATTCATTCCAGTTTGTATAATAACATTTTTGGAGCCAATGCGAGCGATAAATTCAACTCAAATATTAATAAATTCAAAAAGAAAATACCCGACACAGCATACGGGCATTGTCGTTGTAGGTAGGTTATGACAAGTAAATCGAATACAATTTTTATTCATTTTTATTTTAAATTTCTTCTTCTTCTTCATTCCCTTTCCGTACCTAATGGTGCATAAGGCACTGCATTGGTACACCAATCGCAGCGTATCTTGATCATTTTTGTTACATGAAGGTAAGATGTTAACGCTTCAGGTGCCAGTCCAGGGATTGTGATAGGTTGTGTAAAAAATATTTTTTTAAATATTTCATGTCAACCATGTGGGGAATCGAACCCGAAACTTCTTGCGAGGTAGGCAAACGCGCTGACCACTACACCATGAGGTAAACAATATTATATATGTTATTTTTTAAGTACATGGTTACCTATACAATTATTATTATTATGATTTATTATTATTTATTATCATTTATTTTTGCACCACAACAGGCCAGAAGATCCAATAACAGTGGTAAATTACATCACAGAACACCCAGGCTTGAGAAAAATCACGTTTATTTTTTGGTTTCTAACCAAAAAAATATTTTTTAATGTCATCATAATCATCTTCCATAATTTTGGTCGTAATGTGAATCTATATCGTTAAACTAAAGCGTAAACAATTACTTACACATACATATTTAAAAAAATAATAATTATTTACATGATTATACCTTTTTACAGTTTTAAACTTTTTAATTTTCATATTTTAACTAAAACCAAAATCCCACCAAGCCACTTTCTTTAGCTTGTGTGTGTAGTGGCTGGTATATTGAACATTGTAGTACTCGGCCTACGTTTTGGAGCCCTATTTGTGATGGGTTGAATGCATAGAATTAAGAATAGTCCAGAAACCGCATACGCACATCAAACAGAAGGCGACTCAACTACTCATAAATGAGTAGGTTTACGTTTTGACCCATTTGTTTCTTTGTAGACGACGCTCAGTACGCAACTCCTGATTTGAATTCAACTATGCCGTGTTGTGTCCTTTTAAAGTGTAGAAATACTGCTAGGATCTTAAAGAAACAGGATGCAATCACATTTCATGTATAGTTAGCAAATAAATGTGTATATAACAAATGCATTACTTAAAAATTGAATTGTTTTTCAATCTGTCAGATTGCCGAAAAAACAAAATGGAAATTTTGTTAGTGTTGCCAGGGTAGTAAATTTTTTTACCCTACTTTGCTCATCTAATGAAAGAGTTAATGAAAATTGGATCTTGGATTAAACAACTCTGTGGTGGAAATTTGACTGACATTATATTCAAAACATCAAATATTATTAAACATGATATAAAAATATCCGTTTTATGTAAACTAAAATTTGTTTTATATTTTAAGTTTGAAGTTCATTAATTCAATTACTCTTATCAAATGACCCTTTACTTATCTACTCTGTTGTGTCAATCAATATTTCCGCGTGCATAATAAAATTTTAGAGAAATTAACAAATTGCTTTTTTTTCCTTACATTTTTGTTATGATTTTTTTTCCCCATCAAGCAACAACCTCACGAATGCGCGCGGCAAAAGAAGGGCATAATGGGGAAATTATTGGACACAGTCCGATGTATTCAAATATGATTCTACGCTTCTTCTGGACTATTCTTAATTCTATGGTTGAATGTGTAAGGGACAAGAAATAGATCTAATTTAGTGGAAAAAAAAGAAAGCAACCAAATAATTAAAATATTTGTATTAGTATAAAGTGAATGATAAAAAAAGAAATCTAAGAAACCAAACAGAACATTGTATCCAAACCATCAGTCAGCAATGTCGCTGTGTCAATTAGACACTTTAAAATTTGTTTCAAAAAAGTTTTAAAAAAAACGTTAAAAAAAGTGTACTTATAAAAACAATGCTGTATAGGTTTCCTTATTTAAAAATCAATTGAAGATTTAAAAAAAGAATCCTACCATTTATTGCACCTACCTCTTTGCATTGAATAATACGACATGAAAACACTTTGAGGGTCGTAACAAATCTTCGTTAAAATAATTTTATTCACTATTATATTATACGCCAAAAAGTAAAAGAGCGATGTAGGGCGTAGGAATCCCAATAACGAACTAATGTGAAACTTCAATGCAATGGGAATTGTATAAAAAAAATGTTTTTTTTAGTCTTGCTAAAAATTAGATCATTTAATCGAACGGCGAAGTTTCTCGAAAATTTATGAAAATAATTTTGATAAAAATGAACTACTTTTAACGACGTCACTAGTTCTCCGAAATCCACCCATGATAGAGTATCGTGATTCATTTTTGGTTACCGGGAAGCCAATCCACCAATCAGGACCTCTCACCATGGAGAACGTGGGACGTCACAGGTGGAGTGATTTCAAAATCATCAAAATATTCTAGTGAAAAACACCTGTTTGTGTCACCAACATGTCGGTAATCGAACCCGAGACAAATTGTACAGTAGGCAAACGCGGGGACCACTTGACGAGGCGGACAGATTTAAAAAAAAATATTTTAAATCATTTTAGATTTAGACATGTATAAGAAAATTAAATAAAACCATTATTTAAAATGAAACATTATGATTATAAGATTATAGGTATCGTAATGGTGCCTCATCACAAATTATGTGTTGTAGACTATGGAATTATCAATAAATACATGTATTTGAGAAAACTCGTGACAACGTGTAAACAAAGAAACGTGATGAATTTATCCATATTTCGAGACAAGATAACCTTTACATGCGTAATACGTGGGTAAATTTTATATTTTTATACACACGTAATAAAATACAATATAAAATTTATGTTATATTGATCATAACTCATAATGATAGTGTTTAAAAAATGATAAGTGCAGATTACTTCAAAGGCAGCTAGCTACTAGCACAGGGGTGGGCAATGTGGATTGTGGATATACTACAGGTCAACGAGACCCACATTCTGGATGTTCATATCTTGTATAAAGAGCCACATCAGCCACATCAGCCACACTTGCCACAGTCACGATCTCACGCCGTATTAAATACATAAATCCTAAGTTATCTATAAATTCTATGCACATTTTAATTGCTATGCAAAATATAAAGAATACACGTGGGATGAGAAAGAGAACCATTTTTTTTTTAGATTTTCATAGTCGTTCAGATACACAAGTTTGGGGACATCAACCCGGATGGTGAACGCTGTAATGCCATCCGAAACGTCAGGAAAGAGTGCGATGACACACGGCATAATAACCCGAAGAAATCCATCGTACGCGAGTTCAAAAATTGTTTCACAAAAATTAAACATAATTAAATGTATATTAATCAGTACCCAAAACATCTAGGGTAGGTGCTATAGTAGTTGGAAACGCTGCAGTAATTGGACATTCTAAATCTAATAGTCAAAAATATATCAATGTAATGCGTTAATTTAAAGAAAAAACACACAAAAAAATGTTTATTTAATGGTGAATATAAATTTTCGACTTATTTTTGACCTTTAGATTTAGGGGGTCCAATTATTATAGCATGTCCATTATTGCAACACCAACACCACCTAGACATAAGGCCTGTCCCGCGATTATGAACGCTATCTTCATATGTACATATCGAGACGGAACAATTAACATTTTCAAGGTAATGCCACTGCATGACATAACCAATACTATTTTAAATATCATCAACTTTTCTGCTCATTCAAATTTAAAACACACATTTGGTCATAATATTCATAATTACAATACGCGTTATTCAAGGAATCTTCATGTGTCTAAGTTTCGCTCAACAAAGTTTGGCAGTAGGTCCTTGGAAAATATTGGCCATTCCGAATATAATAAACTGCCTGATGAGCTAAGACACGAAAAACTCAATAAAAAATCCAAAAGTGTCGCAATTAAAAAATATTTCTTAAATCTCTTTGATATTGATAATTATTAATGTAGTTTACATAAGATGGTGTTTTATGTTTCTTATCCAATAATGTTTTCTTTTTATTTCGGATGTATTAATTTGTATGATGTTATGTACTGTCAAAAAAATGTTTTTTCTTATTTACGGTCCCAAATGAGTTTCTAATAACTCATGGGAGTATAATATGTAATTTTTGTATTATATGTTTTATTAATAAAAAAATATTAAAAATTAAAAAAAAACTTCTGTTCTATCTCTATCTACCTCGGTTTGTTCTACCGACTTGTCATCTCGAGATCATATGATCGAACCCAACCAATGAATGACCCCGAAAATTAAGTCCGCGTTCCTTACTTTATTAGAACTTAAAATAGTTCATTTACATTTTAAATAGGCTTCGGTGATAAAAATTGCCCACTTCAAAGCAATTATAAACTCCAATTAATCCCAATGTAAGCAAAAAATGCTCGCTTGAACGTGATTTTTTTATGACTTTTGACAATTACCAAGACGGTATGCTTAACGTGTAACGTTATGTTTTCAAAACTGACAGTTACGTTAGAATTTATTTCGACTTCAAAACCGACTTTTTCTCTAATATTTTTGATAAGCTTTTAAGAAAAAAAGTGCCAAAACCAGAACGGTTAAAAGTTCAAATAAATCGTAATTAAAGGAAAAATTGCTCGTTGAACTTATTTTTTCTCACTTTTAATGCGTAGACATGCGAGGGGTATGACGGTACAAACCGATGTACTTAAATCAAAACTTAATGGTTGGGGGATCGGTAGCGTATCTTCGTAATCGCTCGGGAGAATTTATTTTCAACTATGACGTCACGTCGTCGTTTATGCTATGTATATGTGCGGCATGTAATATATATGTTTGTGTATCTTTTATATGTGCGTTCATGTGTGTGCGTGGATGGCTCGGAGTGTACATTCGGTATTTTTATTTATTTTAATTTATTACCTCCATGGAAAACGCAAATGTCAACAATTATCCTTTTTTCACTTAAAATTCTTATTTATTTTTTATTTTTTGTCACATTTAATGTTTATATCTTTTTAATTTATGAAAACTTCATTGGTCTTTTTATGTTAAAAAATTGTTGTTTTTAGTACTTATTTTGTATGACTGTATGTTTTCTAAATAAAATAAAATAAAATAAAAATAAAATAATAAAATAATGAAGCTATGTCACTTTAGTGCGTAGATATGTCTACCATGAGGAACGCTTCCCCTTGTTATATATCGATGTACCTACCCAAAACATGCAGGTGGAATTATACCGTCATGGCGAGGGTATGACGTCCTTAACTTCCCATCATAATTGCAGCTCTGGGCACTGAAATGATAAAGGCCATTTTTTTACGTTTGTTAACGTCAATTTTTTTTTTGGTTTTTCAAAAATGCTGACACAAAGGTAACTGAGGATCTATGTATTTGGCTATCCATATTTTCCGAATAATAAATACATAGAATTAAGATTAGTCCAGAAACCGCATATGTGCATCAAACAAAAGGCGACTCAACTACTTATAAATAAGTAGGTTTACGTTTTGACCCATTAGTTTCTTTGTAGACTTCGCTCAGTACGCAACTCCTGATTTAAATTCAACTATGCCGTATTGTGTCCTTTTAAAGTGTAGAAATACTGCTTGGATCTTAAAGAAACAGGATGCAATTACATTTCATGTTTAATTAGCAAATAAATATGTATATAACAAATGCATTACTTAAAAATTGAATTATTTTTCCATCTGTCAGATTGTCGGATGAAACAAAATGGAAATTTCGTTGATGTTGCCAGGGTAGTAAATTTTTTTACCCTACTTTGCTCATCTAATGAAAGAGTTAATGGAAATTGGATCTCGGATTCAACAACTCTGTGGAGGACATTTGACTGACATTATCTTCAAAAGATCAAATATTACTTAACATGATATAAAAATATCCGTTTTATGTTAAATTAAATTTGTTTTATATTTTAAGTTTAAAGTTCATTAATTCAATCACTCCCTTAAATGACCCTTTACTTTTTTACTCTGTTGTGTCAATCAATATTTCCGCGTGTACAATAAAATTTTAGAGAAATTAACAGATTGCTTTTTTTACCTTATATTTGTGTTATGATTTTTTTTCCCCATTAAGCAACATTAAGCTGCGACCTCACGAATGCGCGCGGCGAAAGTAGAGCATAGTGGGGGAATTTTTGGACACAGTAAGATGTATTCAAATATGATTCTACGCTCCTTCTGGACTATTCTTAATTCTATGAATAAATACTTGTAATTCATAGACAGTTTAAAATTTAAAAACTCACTTTTGAATGGGTAGCATTTTACATTTTGTTGGATTATTTACCATCATTTATCCAAACCACATTAAATATTCACATATTACAAATAAACAGAACAAACATGTATAATAAACCAATAAATTGGTAATGCCTGTAAATAGACAAATATATTATACCTATACATAATCATAAAGCCTAAGAGGATATGTTAAACAAACTAATTATTTAGTGTTGTATATATATATTTACTTACCCTGGAGCCTGGAGTATTTAGGTGGTAAAAATTTTCCGCAATGTGTCGCTTTAAACTATTTTAAATGTAAAATCGAATCAGTGGAAAACACGAATGTGTTACACTGTTGGACCAGATTTATAATTTCATTTGCAATTGGGAACACATCACTTATCGATCATTTTTATACTTCAAAATCTTCCTTAGATAGGCAGGAAATAGTTTTTATGTTAATTTGACTTTATTTTAAGAGCTATTTACCACTTTTAAAGCAGAAAAACGCGAGCCAGCGGCGGTTTGTCAGACAAAAATAGCGGAATATATTCCCAGATGTATGAAAAACACACGCCTTACAATATAACGCATAGGGTCCGCTATGGCCTCTTTAAACAGATTCTGCCGCTAGGGGCGCTTTGACTGCCGAGGCTTTTAGATCAAGTAGGTATTGATAGCACCCACCCTATTTATTTTCGAAAAACGGGGTACATTGTGCGTAATTATTTTTAAAATATACTTATAACATTTGGATAGAAAAGCTCGTGAAAATACAAGCAAGTATTATTATTATTATTTTTTTTTTTTTTTTTTCACGCCCATAAGGCTTTTACATACATGAAAATTTTACAAAATATAAGTATAAAAACAACATTAAATTTAAAAAATACAATATAAAGCAACAAAAGATAGAACGGTGTTAAGAAGTAAAGTTGGTATAAAAAAAGAAGATGAGTATATAAACAGCATAGATTTAAAAAAAAACACAATATAAAGAAATAAAATAAAGGAACAAAATAAAGGAACAGTGTTAAGAAGTATAGTTGGTATAAAAAATAAAAAGATGAGTGTATTAACAGCATAAATTTAAAAAAAAAAAAAATACAATATACTGTAATAAAATATAGAACTGTGTTTTAAAGTTAAGTTGGTTTTAAAAAAATTAAAGCAATATATATATATTTCTATTTTTTTAATAAGCTAAAGAAATACAATTAAAGGTTTAAAGCAGCTAGGTACATAATGTTATAAAATACAATATGAACAGAATATTAAGTTCTATTTGATAAGGAACATATACATTGATATTTAAAATTTACAAGACTCACGCTAAAGACATCGATGTTGTTAGCATATTGGTTCGCGAGTACATGCATCCGCATTACTGGCGAATTCGCGCTGTAATTGGTCGATGATGGACCGCAGTAGAACAAAGTATTACATCGGGTAACTCGACCAGGCACTCGCACATTAATCAAATTGATAAGTTCACAACAATCGAACATCGACATTATTATTTTAAACAAAAAAAGCAAGTCATTTAATTTTCGTCTGTTTTCTAATGTTTGGATGTTTAAATAATCATTTAAGTATGAGTAATTTATGTATTCAATCGGTATACTTAATTTAAAATTGATAAAACGCAAAAATTTATGCTGAACTCTTTCGATGTCCTTAACATGAACCCTGTAATGCGGTGACCATATAACTGAGTTATACTCGAGTTGACTTCGCACTAGGGCAATATACAATGTTTTCATTATGTTTATAGACTCAAAATCCCGTATCGTTCGCAGCAAAAATCCCAAGGTTCTCATGCTCTTATTTGTAATGTTTTGTATATGTTTAATAAAACTCAGTTTTTCGTCAAAAAGAATACCTAAGTCTGTCATCTCTGTAACTTTTTCTAAAGGTGAAGAATTTATTTTATACGTGAAAACGATGGGATTCCTGTTGCGGCAGAATGTCATAATTTTGCATTTTTGAATATTAAGAAATAAATTATTTTTTTTACACCAATTATACAAATTATTAATATTTGATTGCAGAGTTTCACAATGATTAATGTCCGATATTTTTTTAAATATTTTAATATCGTCCGCAAAAAGCAAAACTTCGACATCATGGAAACAGGATGTAATGTCATTTACGAACATTAGAAAAAGAACAGGCCCTAGGTGACTGCCTTGTGGAAGACCACTAGAGGCAGAAAAACAGTCTGATTTTACATTTTTGATTTTTACATATAGATACCTGTCAGATAGATAGGCTCGAAACCAATCAAGGATAGCTCCACGAAAACCCAAACCATACAGCTTACTTAGTAATATTTTGTGAGAGACTTTGTCAAACGCCTTAGTAAAATCGGTGTATATACTATCAACTTGATTTTTATCATTAAAGGCTTCCGATATGTAATTATGGTAAAGCATTAGGTTTGTGGCAGTTGACCGCGCCTTTATAAAACCGTGTTGTTTAGTGTCTATTATATTTGAGACATCATGTTGAATTTGGTCAAGTATGAGTGACTCAAAAAGTTTGGGTATGACTGATTGGATGCATATAGGACGGTAGTTTTTAATATCTGAGTCGTCCCCCTTTTTAAAAATTGGAGTTATATAGCTAGATTTCCATTTGGAGGGAAAACATCCCATTGACAATAGTTTATTGAAAAACGTGGTGAGAGGTTCAGCTATAACTGAGGCACATTTTTTGAGAAAAATAGGCGGAACATTATCAGGACCTGCTGATTTATTTTCATCTAAAGAGAGTAGTCTCTTCTTACAAGACAACATATTAATTTGACAGTTTAAAAGCGTAATTGTTTTATCAAAAGTAAAGGTTGGAATCTTATCATCTGGAATAGGTTCATCATACACTTCCTTAAAGAAATTTGCAAAAAGGTTTACAATATTTTCAGTGCCATTCACTAATTTTCCATCTAGATGCATAGCACTTGGATATTCGAAATGAGAATTGTTTAATTTTTTTATGTAGTTCCAAAGATTGTTTGAGTTTAACGCCGAATTTTCCATACTTTTTACATACGATTTAAAGCATATCTTGGAAAGCGTTTTACATTCGTTTCTTGTTTTGGAAAATTCCTGATAATCATGAATACTCCGACTTTGCTTAAATTTTTTGTGTAGTACTTTTTTTGAATTTAGTAAAATTTTAAGTTCAGCGGTAAACCACTTTGGATAGTTTATTTTAAGTTGATACTTGGGGACAAATTTATCTATAGAATTAAAAATTATGTCATACATATGGCAAATAGATATTTCTGTATTATCATTATTTAAAAAAGTCCAGTCAGTTTTAGAAAGTTGATTAATAATTGAATCAAAATCAGCCTTTTTGTAATTTAAAGAAATATCAGTGTGTTTTGAACAGGTTTCGTGTAAATATAATGTTAATTCAAGAGGAGGGTGGTAATCATCAATTGGCAAGATCGGATCAACGCTCTTTTCAACATTAAGGTTAGCATAATTTGACAAAACTAAATCTAGCAACTTATTTTTCACGTTATAAATAAAATTATGTTGATAAAAATTTAAAAAGTTAATCATGTCCAGTATTGGTCGCGCCCGATCGTTCTCACTTTCACTATGAATATAGCCACTCTCACTATTTCCCCACGACAAGTTGGGAAGGTTGTAGTCACCAAATATAATTAGTTTGTTGTTAGGGTATTTTGAACACAAAAACTCGATGTCTTCACAATGCCTCTGATAATTTTCTGAATCTGTAAGTGGTGGAAAATAGACACATCCAATTATGAATTTTTCAAAAGCTGTGCTCACTTGAACGAATATTTGTTCTGAGATGAGATTATTATTTTTAAGGTGTTTTGATGAATATTTCTTATTAATCGCCAGCAATACTCCCCCACCTCTTGATTTAGTACTTGTAGAAGGTGAGCGATCACACCTATAAATTTTATGGTTAGGGAAACCTAGTTCTGAAGATTTAATACTTGGATCCAACCATGTTTCGGTGAGTACAAACATATCGTAATGAAGTGTTGGTAAAATTAGTCTTAAATCATTTAATTTTGTACGAACGCCCCGGATGTTTTGATAATAAAAGTGTAGTGGTACCCTTTTTAGTTTTTTGGTAGAGTTTGAGTTATTCTCGGAGTCGAGTTTAGGTATTTGATTGTGATATTTTCTTCACCGTTTATCTTACGTAATTCCAATTCCTCTCGCAATTCTTGCAATTCTTTCTGTTGAAGAGGGCTCAAGTCTGAGTAGATTCTTATATTATTTTTTAATAATCTGCGCTTGCTTAATATACTCCTGGATAGTGAAGGATTCGATAGTTCTATTTTAATTGGTCTGGGTACTCCATCCCTGGGTTTCCCAAGCCGATATATTTTATTAATATTATTTGTTACCGAAGCATCTAAATCCAAGAGAATTGATTCAATGGCATTTTCATCTTCTGTAAGTCGTATAAGTTGAGTTGGTGCAGTACTTTCTGGTAAGTTACGAATAATTAAATTACTTGATCTCACGTTCCTCTCTGTCACTTCAGCTATCGCCTCACAGATGCTCGTGCTATCAGATTTAGGAGTGGCAGATGCCATTGCTTTATACGCACTAAGTTCACCTTCAAGGCAAGCATTCTTAGCTGCCATTTCTGAAGACATTATGCCTATAGCACCCAATATTTCATTAGTTTTAGGAACAATTTTCGCAATTTGGTCCTTTGTAAATTTGTTTGCCGGGTCCATAAGGATTTTAGTGATTGCATTAATAGCCACCTGAGCGCTATTTATTAAATTGTTTGCTTGCATATTTTATATTTTTTGAAACTTTAATTTTGTATAAATAATAGGAGATTGTCACTTACTGGCTGGGTTCCCCTATACTGCGCAGTATATGTACTCACAGTCAATTAGCAGGTGAAGTAAATATTGTCACCTGGACTGCTGGGGACTGTAGGTAGTTGCACAGATATTTTAATTATAAAAATCTTTCTCTGAGACTAACAAAACTAGGTTATGTCACTGTAAACGGTCACTTGGTATTATTGTTTACGAGGTTTTAAAGTTTAATATTGCAAATAAAGACTTTATACTGTGTAATTAGGGATTTTGACAGGAGCTGTCAAAACACGTCTAACTAAATCGTTGTTGTTGTGTTATTTATAATAGGAAAAGTTATGTATAATAGGAAAAGAATGTATCTAAATATTATGAGAGACGCATTTTCTCACGTCTGTACTAGCATAACAATGAAAAGATTATTTTTTTTGCTAGTGACTTTGGTCGACATTTTTTAAACCCATGCTATCAATAATAGGTAGATAGACAGTTATTAAAATAATTAGAAATAAAGGTCTATTTAATAAAATAAATAAAACAAACATTTATTTTGAAGAATTTATTGATTATCCATAATTATTTATTTATTCATTAACAACAAATAACACGTGCTGCAAAATGGTTTGCACAAATTGTAAATACCATCGAGTGGCTAAAGCTAGGGTTTCCTAGGACAGCGGTGCCCGTATTTTAACGGCCGTAGTGAACGGTGATGCAGTGGACAGCCGTCGTAACGTCGACTAGAGAGTGGTTTCCGAGGTAAATGGTGTTAAATGGTGTTGATAATACCGTTTTCCTAGGAAACCACACTCTAGTCACAGTTACGACGGCTGTCCACTGCATCACCGTTCACTACGGCCGTTAAACTACGGGCACCGCTGTCCTAGGAAACCCTAGCTTAAGTGAAATAATCATACATACATATTTCAAGAAAAAGATCAATATATACTATAATCTTTGTACAATATTCCTACCTATAGCTTCTTAGTGATTAGAGAAATCTCAACAAATATCTATGTAATAAATTACATAAATAATAAACCTAAATTATTCCCCTTTGATATTTTGATAAAGACAAATGATTATTATCTTTGGTGTAAACAAGTATAATTTATAGTTTTACTCGGAAATAAAACAAATTTACTTTGCAAGATTAAAAAAGGAATATTATTATGTTAAAAGTGCTTCAAATATTGATTTCAATAGTTGGCGACTTTATTCAGAGTATTTCAAAATACTAAACCCTGTTAAGCAGGTATTGTCATACCCGCAGTAATAAATAATGCATTTTCATAAAACACATTATTTTTAATTAAAACAATTTCAAAATTTTCTCAAGATATTCGGTATGTCTAATACTCAAGAAAGGTGAAATGTCATATACTAGGCAGCCATTCAGTTTCAACTAATGTAATGTGACAAAATCTGTCTTATTTTGCATTCAAATATCAGAAAAAATAACAACGAGTAATAGAATGAGGTTTATCAATATTTTTCACGTAATTTAAGTGGTAATTATATTTTAACTTCACATCATGCAGATTTGAAGAAATATTTCAATATGAAATCTATTTAAAAAGTGTGACTTTAAAAGCGTATTAACAAGCTACATAATTACTTATTAAGACAGTTTTACATAAATGTATATTAAATCTCTTCAGACATGTGTTTTACATAAAACTTTACTAATACAAAAAATACAGAGGCAAAAAATAAAACAATAATATATTAATAAAATACAATTTGATTCCTAAACTGATTTTGATAAGTGCAAATGATCATCATCATAATTCCCTTTCAGTACCTAATGGTGCATAGGGCGCTGCATTGGTACAGCAATCGCAGCGTATCTTGATCATTTTTGTTACATGAAGGTAAGATGATCAGTCTTACGCTTCAGGTACCAGTCCAGGGACTATGAAATATTCTAGTGTGAAAACACTATTTTAAATAAATATTTCATATCCACCATGTCAGGAATTGAACCCGAGACCTCTTGCAAGGAAGGTAAACGCGCTGACCATTACACCACGAGGCCGACACATCGTACCTACACAGATTATGTAAATAAATAACTAAACAAATTCAATAAGTAATTTTCAAATGAATCGAAAAGTAAAGTAATTTATTTTGACTATATTTATTATGCTGTAATTTGGGTATACAATAGTTTACAATATACTTTACCTGGTAAAATTATATATCGATGAGTGCATTATATTTACAGAAAAAGTATTTAAGTTTAGTGTAGCACCTACTCATAATGTCTATTGCTTATAGAAGATTCAAATGTTTTTTTCTGTAGATGGTGGTGAGTAGTCAAAAATGTGTCGAGGATTTTGTAGAATAAATTCTACATTAACATCAAAATTGTATTGTGTGTAGTGTTTATAATATATATTGCTAACATACCTTCTCATTATGCAAGTTTAGTGAGGTTCACTTCATTTGACACATAAGAATGATGAATTGTTGTTTGTGCATGTTTAAGTACGGCATTAATGCACAGATATTTTCACATGATAACTTAATTGTACCATAAACTTTACCCAGAGAAGCACCACGCAAATAGAAGCTTCGTTTTAAAGGAACTATTTCGATATTTATGTATTTGATAAGTTTGTTTGGAAAAGGAATATGAGTCAAACCCCCACATTTTAAGTTATATATAATTATTATTATTACCTTAAATACTTTGGCTATGAAAACAAAGTAAATTTACTAATTAACAAGAAAATTTTATGTGATTTGGCTATTTTTTTAACATTCAGAAATAAATAACATTGAAATGTAGGATTTCTGATTTTGACTCACATATCCCTTCTCACTCAGAAACAGATCAACTAAAAATTGCCAAAGTTAGCCTAGGTTAGAATATTTTGTGTTTTTTCACTGACTTACAAAAAATGGCAAAATATGAAGTACATATGTATTTATAGAAGGTATCGAGACACATCAGGATTGTAAAAATATTATCATAATCATTATGTATAAATCGTAAAATGTTGGAAGTGATCAAGTCGTAAGTAAAAATTGCCATGCATAAAAAAATACACACAAACTGTTGTAAGTCAGTGGCAAGATCTTAAAAATTGATCGAGTCAATCTCGCAACACTCGCAATTTGACATTGAATAAGTTTAATATAATGATAGAACTAGAAATTGTAAGGATGTACATAGCAAAACCCCCGAAACTTATACTAGCTTGTATATTTCTCCAATAACCATACCTTAAGGCACTTCGAAGCGGATTAATTGGTAAGGAACTGAATTTTTAAACAAAATAAAAACAGCATTTCCACATGACAAAACCATATTGAAAGAGGAATGCTTTACTGGATCGACTGAAAGTATCTTAAAGCTATAATAATGATAGGCATACTTTCATTCATCAGTTAAATTGAAATCATATTTCTTTACAATAATTCATTTCATTAATTCAATTAATATTTTTTTCATATAATGAAAAAAAAACATTTCACAACATTCCACTCAAAAGTGTTCTAATTTATTAATTTCTAAAATTTCTCTTTCCTAATTACATTCCCTACGAAAAGCAAATGAAATAATGAGATTAATTGACTTAAATTTAAATATTTTTTTGTAACTAGTCAAAACTCTAGGATTCATGTTATTCGCATTCATCTAACAACCGACAAGAGAGTTATTGCATCCATTTTATGCTATATATTATTATATATATTACTTTCACTAATTCTGTATTACCTACTCATTTTAAAGTACACGAGCTTTCAGATTTTGAAATAGAAATCTGTAGATAGTTTAATCTTTGCTCAAAGCGAGTGATGCAAGTAAATATTATTATTTTCACTTAAATACTGATTGAAGAAGTGCCTAAAATCTCCATAGAACAAACAAAATTGTAAAATTTAGAGCCAAGAATATTAAATAAATGTACCCTTCACTTTGACAAACTTAAAATGAAAATAAGTAAAGGAGAATTATATTTAAAAGCCCACGAGCAATATCATAAATTAATAATTTCAATAATTTTAAATAATAATAAAAAAGATTTAACTACAAAATTTACATACAAGCTTCAAAAATCGTTTTACCTCAAAAAATTTCACACAATATTTTACACAATTTTATTCGCTAACGAAACAATAACAAATTAGCTACATTAACATTTATTTTAAACAAATTTATATAAACTTTCTGTGTGTCATGCAAATGGCACGTATGAACAAAAATTAACAAAAAGTTTGAAATGTCGCAAAATGTGGAAAATGCAAAATGAACTGCGTTTATATTTGATCATTTCTTGCCAAGTGTGTATCGAGTATGGATGAGATACATCTCACATGAGTTCTTTGTACATATCTTCGAGCTGTGGCTTGAAGTATGACTTGATCTGGGGCCGCTTGGATTTCAGGGTCGGTGTAAGGAGGCCATTTTGTACAGAGAACGGATCAGGGTGGAGATAAATATCCTTAACCTAGAAAAAATATAAGATAATTATTCACAGGAGCTTCGTTCACTACCATTGAAAGGGTCCATGTTACAGCATATATTTGTGAATATCGAAGAGCCAATTTTTATCAAAACTCAACAGGACAGTGTCACAACACACTACCGCATTCCTTCTGCGCGCCTTGAATGTACACCCCCTCTATACATCTCACAGTAATTCATAGATGCAATAAATATTCTAAAATACAAACTGTGTGTTACTGCTAAAAACTTTGAATGTTTTTATCGGTATAATGCACTTATTCAGATTTCTATTCCATTATTAATAAATAATAAAACAATAAAATAAACTTAATCTGCAATATTAAAATAATAAACTTTACTCTTGATATTCCTGAAATCATGCAGAAAATTCCTCTAAGCATTTCCACTCCCAGGAATAATGAAATATGTACTGCATGTACCTCGGTCATCACAGAACTAATAATTATGGCATTCAGTCGCCTTTATAGGGAAACGGCTGATGGTTTGTTTATTCATTTTTATTCAATTACCAAGTATGTATTATACATACTGCAATATTTTGGCTAATATCAAAACAATATTATTAACATAGTTATTCCCTCAAAAAAAAAAGAAAAAATATTTTTAATTATTCCATGGGGCACAGGGCCAGCGTTGACAACCCTACTGATTTTTCAGTACAGTTACCGATTTGATGAGCAATCAACTGATCTACAGAATTTTATCAAAATTATACCGATTTTAAAACATTTTCTTATGCATACAATACGACGTAAAAATGGTTTTATCTGTGAAACTTTTAATTGTCAATTTTTTTGACACAATGAGGTTACCCCCCCCCCTCTCCCCATCCCCAAATCGCGGCTTTTAGACGGACAAAATTGGGGAGATAAAATAAAGCATTTGAGGTTGAAAACTGCTGCCATCGCTGCACAGAGCACAGAACCCATACATCAATAGAGCAGCGTAACTCGATAATTTATTATTACATGAAGAAAATCTTGCACTGCCGATGCTAATCCAGAGACTGTGAAATATCGCAGTGGAAACCTTTGTAACAAATATTTCATGTCAACGAAGTCGGGAATCGAACCTGAGACTTCTTGCATGGTAGGCAAAGAAGCTTATCACTAGAGCAAGAGGCGGACAGACGGGACCGATAACTGGGAAGAAATTTGACGATTCCAAACAATTTAAAGTGATATGAAAAATAATGGTTAGATGGAACATGAATAGATAACCAATCTTTGAAAACTGTCTCAAATTGACAAGTTAATATTACCTGCTCGAAACTGCTCAGTTTGCATTCCTTGCCCCAAGCAAGCATGTCCTGCAAGATGAGTTGTTTCACATCAGGGTTGTTGCAAAGGACGGACAGAGTACCAGGAATCTTGTTTTCTAATGCCCAGCACTTGATTACATCAACATCGGGGACAACGATAGCAACAATGCAAGACTAGAAAAAAAAACATACCAGGTAAAATACATCATTTCAAATTGTGCACATGTGATGTGTTTTTGGAAAGACTTTTAGGTACCATATGCTACACCAAGAGAGCGGACATGAACATTAAGTAAGTAAATGAGTAATGAGTTTTGAACTTGTAATTTTCAATCAATGAGACCCTAATACTTATAAAATTCATACAAACAAACAAAAAATATTAATTTGGAATGCTACATTGGTCCATTCTCAGAGTGATGATTCGCTCTCGCTTAAAGGGAAGCCCTTTAGGTCTATTGCATTGAACAAAAGCGTTCCAAATTTTTGGTTTGGTTTTTAGTTTAACAACAAACATGTAACAGACGGTTTCGGTTTCTGCTAGCAATTCTTGACCTAAGTACCTACAGCCCGTTGTACTGCTGTAAGCTTTTACTTCGCAACAGAAAGAATTAAGAAAATATGGATATTCAAACATAGACAGAATAGTGATTGTTACACGGCGTGTAAAATGATAATTTAAACTAACAGGTTAAGCCCTGCAAATGGCTAGACCATATTTCCTACTCAAAAATGCTTTTCCTATCTGTTACAATAAAAAAATACATTATGAGCTTTCCTGGGATTAAAAAAAAAAACTCTCTATGCAATGGTTTAACAATAATATGAAGTTTAAAAGATAAATAAATCCTTGTTTTTTCACAATTTTACCTACATTGTTCTGAAATAATGACAAAACTTAAGAGGTGGTTTAACCCTTTATGCTGCCGTCCCAAGCGAGGCAGCAACCAACATTTAAAATGCTTTGAGGAAATTTAAATTTTATGTGCTTGGTATTTTTCTACCATATATACCAAAACAATTATAATTTTAGATGTAAGTTGTTTAAAAGGATTATGATTATTTATCAGAAGACATTAAAAAAACACTATTTTTAATTTTTGCTGGAGCAAAGAGATACATATAGATAATGTCTGGCACTCATTCATCAGGATAATTGGAGTTTTACAGTATTTATTTACTAATACTTCGTAATAATAATAAATTTTATGTCACAAGCGTATAATAAAAGGTTAAGGATAAGGAAATCGGCAGAACTTACTTTCAATGATTCACCATAGACGAACACCTGTTCAACATACTGACTTCTTATGTAAATATTCTCTATTTTCTCGGGGACAATGTATTCTCCTTGAGACAGTTTAAAGATATGTTTCCTTCTGTCGATAATCTTCAGAGTTCCATTCTGAAATGAAATCGATACATTTCAAGAGAGGAGCATTATATGGACATCAGTATATTATGTGAACAGAAAAGTCTCAAGTCAAAAATAATTCTTAGATTTTAAAATATGGAAAATCATTCTTTATCCGCACCTAACATTTTATTCCAACCTTACCGGCAATCGATCCTGAGACCTCGAAAAAATAGCCATTGAGTCGAAAGCATTATAAGTTATTATTCTATTTTACACATAGAGCTGTATTCCTTGTTCTGCCTGGACTAACACTACATACTACTACTACATACATACATTTCCATGCAGTGATGGGCGGAGAGGATGGACCACACAGGTATATCCTGACCAGTTAGGTGTTCACCTAATTTGTTTCCGGTTTTTTTTTAGGTTTAAAAATGAGCACCAAAAGTGAAACAAAATGGTAAAGGTCATTCATCATTTGAAAGAAAAATTTCTTCTGTATAAGATATTGTTTTGTTTTTACATTACATGTATTATTTTATTTGATTACATGACAAAAGTCAATATTTTCGAAACCTCTTTCTAGAAAACAAATAAGGAGAATACATTATTGACTAATTTGTTGTAATTTGTCCTTTCGTTCCTTTCATTTGGACGCAAGCAGACACAACTTATGTTAACACCCATTCTTAAGATGAAAGTTTTATAATCGGATGCCCAATTTAAAAAAATGCATAAGTCCAATTTTATCAGTTTTGGGTTGGCAACACTGCCGTGTCCTAAAATTCTCTTAGTCCAAGAGTTTTTTCTCTGAGAAAAAATCCGTAAGTCCTTTAAATACTTTTAAAAAATCCCTAAGTCCTGACCTTAGGCTTAAGTCCACTTTTTACAAGCAATAATTTTAAAACTAAACAAGTAACAATTTTGTATTTTTTTATCTTAAAATAAAAACTACAATACGTATTTTAAATTTTCCGAAATACTATCATTTGACATTTCAGGAACAAAATAAACGCATAAACTTGAAATATCTTAGAACTACAAAAATGGACTTAGGCATTTTTTTAGATTGGGAATCCAATTAAACATTCATGGCGGTTTTAGAAAAAGGTGTTCTTATTTAATACCAACCCTGATAATTCTCCTTCATTATTTTACAGCAAAATAATCAATAATGTATTCTCCTTCTTAATTTTCTCCTTTATTACTTCGATTGAACACAAACAGAGGAAGGTGTTGAATATGCTCACATTCGTCTACTTGACATTCTATTTTGAAGACTTGTAATCAAATAAAACAATATATTCAACTTAAAAGCAAACACAATACTATCTTGCAGAGCAGAAATTTTTATTTTTAATGGCGTATAACCTTTACCATTTTGTTTTACTTTTGGTGTTCATTTATAAATTTGAATAAAAGCGGACACAAATTATGTTGACACCCGGCACATTCCTAGCTTCTATCACATTTGTACATGTCCTTCAGTTGTGTCTGCTTTTGCCATGACCAGACTGGAAATTTCGGTTTATCTGATCATGCCACGTATTTCTTGGCCGTCCTCATTCTACGTTACCATTCATTTTTACCATGCATCAGTTTTATCATTCTTTCATCATCCATTCGTTCTACATGACAAAAATTCGCCCGGGAGAGTTAAGAATACTTAGGAACATGTCTTTTGTTTGTATTTTGAATTCCTTTTGATAAATTATATGGTGATATAGTGTGTAACTTCTAGTAATAAATATTTAAATTCTAATTCGTGTTAATATTTATAACTCACAATCGCAAATCAATATCATATAATGTTAGGAATGAATAAACAAATAAAACATGAAGCTGTTCGATTTTTTTATGTGTTCAGAATGAGAGATCGGACCAAAACAATCAAGATTTATAAGAACCTTACCGGTAACCATTGTCCAACATCTCCAGTATGATGCCATCCCTGCTCATCAATAACTTCATTTGTCTTTTCAGGATCTTTGTAATAGCCCTTGAACACATTGGTTCCCTTTACGCAAATCTCTCCCTGGTTTTGTGTGGCAAAGTATTCCATTTCAGGAACATCCACCAACTGTAATAATGAAAACAATAAAATAGGTTTATTCCAGAAGGCAATGCATATTTATGTGCAATTCTATGTGTTCCATTTTTCTAAGTGCAATACATTTTGATATATATATCGCTGCCAAGTTGTTAAATCGGCCACTCAATGAGGAACACCAGCCCTATGGAAAATTGGATACAAAAATTTTCAAGTTTTCGTAGGCGCTGTAAAAATTAGAGCATTAAATTGTGCTGCAAAGTTTCTTGAAAACGTACAAAAAATAATTTAAATGAAGTATATTGAACGACGTAACTAGTTTATATGAATCAACCAATGATAAGAGAATTGTGGAAGATTTCCGGTTTACGGTAATTGTATGGACCAATCGGCAGAACTGAACAAGAAAAAGCGGAAGAGAACTTGAGACGTCACAAGCGCAGTAATTTCATAAATACAAAACTTTTAAAAAGCGCTGTTAATTTGTATTAAATTATATTTTTTTTAAATTTCAGCTAAGTTTAATAGTCAAATAAAAAATAATAAAAAACCACTGAATTTCTTCATTGGATGGCTAGGCTGCTGAAAGGGCTGAACGTTTAGCTTGGCGTCATTAATTTGAATACAATAATAATAAATATTTTATTTTTTTATTTATCTTGTTATATGACGTTACATTGAGTTAGGACAGGTTGTTAAGTTGAATAATAAAAAAAAAAATTTATTTACTTAACCAAATCCAACCTTACCTTGACATGATTACAGGCTATGGGTGGTCCCACATGTTCTGGGACAAAGTCTCCTTGTACAGTGAGGGTAATAGGAGCTGTACATTCTGTCTGTCCGTAACCTTCTACGATCTGTAAAAAGTTCAAAAGCAATGTAATATCTCCGTTGCAAACAATCTATTTGCATATTATTATTTCCAAATCACAAAAAAAATAACCCTGGACTACTCTCCAGATTTCCTTTTTCAGGACGTTCACCTGAGCAACGAGTCAAAAACATTCATCCAGGTTTCTGGTTCCATGATAAAGATTATTAGAATTATGATTAAAATATTGAAAATACAGTCAAATATGAATGTAAATAGCGTAGAAGTGTATAAAAAAAATTCTCTATCCTTATCCACAGTGTCAACATGGTGGAAAAATAAGAATGTTTACTTATCTGCATTTGAAAATAACATCATGTACACCAAAAAATTTAGAAAGTGGTTTTATTTATGAATTATCTGTATCGATGTATATGTATATTTATTTGTTTATTTAGTGACAATATGCAATGGCGATTGCATTTGAAAAAACTTTCTCTGGTATAACGAATAATGCTTATAACGAGCAAATTCAGTCGGTCCCATTTTCCTCGTAATAACCAAGTTCGCTTGTATGTATAAATGCATTTGTCAATAAACATGATTCTTAATTTATTCCTCAATTACATCGAGTTGTGGTTCCGTAGTAGAATTGCGGACTAAATCTCAGGTGTCTGAGGTTATGTCGAGGTCTGAATGGGGCTTGTAATGTAGTCTAGAAATTACCAGGCAGCCGAGTGCGCAGCGAGCAAAGGTCAGGACGTTAGCGGCCAGAGGAGCACTTCCCACTACCATCAATCGCAGGCGACCTCCCATAGCCTCCTGGATCTTGCGGAACACTAAGCGGTCCCAGATGGAGTTGTTGCGAACAATACCTCTGTAAGGAAAACAAACCACAATCAGCACAAAAAAAACTTAGAACATATCTCTAGTTTAATGTTTCCGACTTTGTCAGTATGACCGGGTCGTTCGCGAACTACACATGTCTATTGCCAATAGCAGCCCTGTCTAATTTATTAAATTAGTCAAAATATAATTGCTAAAGCAGTTCTGTTCACGAATGTGTGAAATTCGATTAATATTATTTAATGACAATTCTTAATGAAATTCCACCGTAAGTAGGCAATAACTTATATTTTCATATTGTGTTAAAGTTTTACTGATCTAAGATTGAGAAGAAATACATTGGTCACATACCTCTTGAGTTCCGATTCCTTGGCCGACATGGCCATGTTGAAGAGTGTCCTTTTGAGACACGAGTTGGCAACTTCAGCCTGAGCACGGTCGTACAGTCGGTTAAGGAGGCGAGGAACTGCGGGGAAGATGGTCGGTCGGAGGGAGCGCATATCATCAGCTAGATTCTTTATATCACCACCAAAGAAGCCCACACAACCACCCACCATGTACACAGCATTCTAAAAATGTACAATTGTCACTTTAAGATTTGATGATAATATTCTATTAAGTAAAACTATATATAAACACAATAAACTTCAACCAACCAGAGCCGAACCGATCATATGTTCATTTGGCATAAAGAATCAGGCACTTACTTACAAGGGAGAGGAGAATAACATGCTCGTATTAATTTGTCTCTTTTCAGTAAGTAGCGGGGCGCTAGATCAGGCGCTAACGTTGACTATACTATAGAGATAGAGCAAAGGAGAGATCGAAATAAGACCAAGCTGGCAATGAAAATAAAAACACGACCTCAAAACTCATTGTACAGTGATTCTTCACAGGATATAAAAATTCAGAAACCTTGAATACTTTGCAGTAATTGATACAATGATCTTCGAAGTGTGTATTTAAATTATTATTATTTTATGAAAATAATAACAATTTTTAATATACAAAAGTAAGAGCAGCCTAAAATACATTATATTATAATATATTCAATAAATTACTTCATGGTTTAAAATGATTTATTGCAGTCATATTATTGATTTTAAAACTCATTAACTGAAAATGCACTGATTATTTCCTCGAGAAGGTGTTAACAAATGGATTTTTTTTTAAACACAAATCATATTTGAAACTCTTAATTACATTTTAACTATGGATAACTAATACATTGTTTCGTAATCAAATTCTTCAGGGGCGCATTACAGATTGCATCTTTATTTTATGCAATATTGATGTACATATTTTTATTTAAAAGAAACAGGTTAGCTTATGCAGCGATGAATATGAGTAACAAATAAAATTAATATCCGCTTGGTTCAAGAATATAATTAAAACTTGTCCTTTGACCCATTTAATTGTATAAAATTAACATATAAATAATGCAAATTTTAAAATTAATACAACCACTAATTTAATTAATACACTCACACATGTGCAGGTATATTAGTTGGAATCAAAAACTGATTTTATTTAATGTAATTTTTTTAATATTTCATTACTTTTGATATCCCTATGAAAAATATTATTTTTTAAATACCTCGCAACATCTTTCCAGCATATGGGCGAGAGGCAGGAATGATAGAAGGGTGTCTGTCTTGTTGGGTTTGTGCACTCCGAGTTGCATCATGACACTGCAGATCCCTGCCACGACATTCTCGTGAGTCAACATAACACCCTTGGGGTTTCCCGTGGTGCCCGACGTATAGCAAACTGTGCATAAGTCACTGGGTTTGGGTGGCTGGAAATAAAATAATAGATAATAAACACAATGCATTAATCGCCATCATCATCATACAACCATCCGCACCCAATGGCGCATAGGTCACTACACTACAACACCGAAAGCGGCACATCTCGGTCATCTGTTACATGAAGGTTAAGTGATCAGTCTTACACTTCAGGTACCGGTAAAGGAACAGTGAAATATTGTAGAGTTAAATTACCTTTTAAACAAACACTAAAAGTCCACACTGTCGGTAATCAAATCTGGTACCTTAACCGTACCCTTACACTACGGGGCAGCCTTATTCCCACTCGATTCCCTTTTTCAAGAATTTTACCCGAGTAGCTCTAACACAAAACTGTATTATTCATCCACCTGGACACAGACAGTGCATTAATGCCAGATTCAATCTAAACTACCTACCAGAATAATTTCTAAGCAATAGGGTTGTTGATAATTGGTACAAACCGCCACAAGAACTGCTTTCTATGATTAATCTCAAAAATAAAACTAGACATTTTTAAAAGTTTAAAGAGAGAAAAAAACAGCTAAAAGCAGTAACAAAGAGTAACTGAAATAAAGATTCAGTTAAATATTTATGTTTTAGTTTTAGTGAAGGAATAAAAACAAAGCCAATTTCACAGCAAAATCATCTGTCAAATGTTGTATGTTGTTATTCCCGCTATTTTTAAATTACGTTTTTTTACTAAAAACATTAAATTTGTTAAAACTTAACGATAGAAGAAAAATTATAGACCTTTTAAATTTATTCAAAATTGTAAATTCAATATGGGATTGCCCTGAACTATTATCTTTCATCAACTTCAGGGTGCCTGGAAGAATGACTAGACAGGTGCCACCGTTTTGTAGCAACAATTCACGGACAGTGTGTACTTGTAATGCCGTATTAAATAAACTTCATGAACTCGGCAATAGTTATTCCCACGTATCTGATATATTTAGTGTAGGGTATTGTTCTTATAGAACAAACCTTTTGAACTTTTTCAAAGATGGTGAATGGTAATTATATTTATTTATTCATGCATTTCATAATATATAGAGTTTTTTGTTCACTTTGCCCAGCTGTATGAAACAGTACTTATGATTTTCTTGTTGTATAACTGTAGAATGTTTTATTATTTAAACTTTCTACTGAATATGCTGTATAATTTTTAGGTAAATTTTTTAAATATAAATCTTGTATAATTTTTAGGTTTATTTTTTTTTTATAAATCTTGGATATAAGGAAATTTATGTTTAAAAAAAAAATATATATTAAGCCAAATATGTTAGAATTATAAATGTTTGTAAAAGGCAGATTTGCCGTTTATGTTAATAAAATAAAATAAAAATAAATATACTCGAGTCATTTTAAGTTGATCTCTGTGACAGCTATATATTACTATCTTAATTTTAAAATGTGGTGCTTTAAATTAAATTCTTTACCCTTTTTAAAAAATATTTTTTTAACTAAACAGCAGGGTCATAAACAATCAAGTGAAAAAAAATTTAAATAGGCAATTAAAAAAATAAAATACCAACACAATAGTCCCAGGGATCAATGGCACAATATTATTTGGAATTATAAAACAAAAATATATACACTGCAATAATAAAATTAAAAAAAGTTTTTTCTGATTCAATCTAGTTATGAAATGAATATATGACTCTTAATAATTACAATTTGTGATTAAGTATTAATTATTAAATGAGATTTAGAATAAAGCCATGAAATTAAAAATTAAGATGAAAAATGTGTTTTTTTTTTTATTGTTTATTTTATTTTGTGAAATTTATCATTATTTAGTATTTATTAAATTCTGTGAGGACTATACACATACAAACAGTATTTAATAATACAATAAAAATTAAATATACCCAACAAAGACTAAATCTATGAGCGTTGGCTACTCGTTTCCTTTTCTATAAGAGATAAATACTTTTTAATATTATTTATTATTTTTATCTTTATCATTATTTACTATACAATATCAATTGAATTGGCTTTTCCATAGTGTAATCGATTTGCCTTATGATTTGATTGCCAATGAGATAACAATTCTGTGATGTAATCAGGCCTCTTAACCTGAAATGGTGTGAAAAAAATTATAAATTATAGTTAATATTTAACTTACCAGTAATGCAAAGTCCTTC
Source organism: Micrasema longulum (assembly GCF_059751315.1). Lineage (NCBI taxonomy): Eukaryota > Metazoa > Arthropoda > Insecta > Trichoptera > Brachycentridae > Micrasema > Micrasema longulum. The sequence continues at coordinate 52,460 of NW_028278169.1, read as the reverse complement.
TGTGCTCCTACGTGCTCGACGTCTATAAATTTGACTATGTCGACTCCTCGGTTCTTTGCTCTTTGGAGTGTTGCAGCCCGAACGTCCTTAACTACAATAAGCTTTCTTAAGCTGCGGGGAGCTTTATCCAGCAATAAGTTGGCTTTCTTGTCATCCTCACATACAACTATGGATATATCAGCTGAAAAGTAAATAGAGATGATGAATCGAGTGATAAAATAAACAAAAAAATATAGGCATATTAAAAATCTTATTTATTATTATAATCTATCATAAATTCACATATAAAGGAACCTATTTTTACATGGGGATACGTTCCACACCCGTACAGTGTAAAAAAAGTATGCTAATAAAAACAAATATGGAATTAAAGAAAGAAATAAATTGATTACTATTTATTTTATCTTAATATTTTTCTTAAGTATAATGTGAGATCAAAATGCTTTAAAAAATCGTAACAAAGATTATTCACTATTATTATCATATTTAAATTATACGCCAAGTAAGTCCAATGTAGCCCGTTCCAATAACTAGTATAATTGGAGGCGTTATGTTGCAAATTATTTTTTTTTTTTTTTTACATAAATGAAGATTTTTTGTACAGCCCTATTATATAAAACCAACTACACAATCGAAAAGTAGCAGAAAACCAATTTTGAGAGCACAAAAGGTGTTATATTATCAATAATTGTACTGGTGTTCAAAACTTTAACCCCAGATTTGACAGATTTATAACCTTCTTTATGTTTTATCACATAACACACCTTTATCCAATCATGTCTTCAATTATATTCCTATTATGCATTGTAAAACTAATTTTGGGAAAAAATCATTTTTGGACTGTGTTATTTTGAAACCGCAAAACGAGGTTTCAGTGTATATATCTTTTAATGCATTTTGCTGTTGATTTCGGTATTCAGTTTTAAAAATTTATAAAACGAAAACTGATTTTAACCCAGAGAACATAATGCGCATATAAACAAACTTACAGAGTAAAAAAAAAAAAAATTGTAAAAAATGCGATTGTCGAATGTGTATTCTGGATTTGAAATATAAGCATCATCATTTATTGAATTATTTAACAGTATAAACATAATTATAATTGTCCTAATATTAACTTAAATCGAATTATCAATAAACTGTATCGTCGGTGATACTGCAATGTCTGCAATACGGTATAACCTCAATTATTTTAATAAAAATGTTTTTAGAGCATAAACTCACTGTAGGTACTAACTAAGGACCGTTAGTTTAAAATTATTGATATATTTAATCTAAATAATGTTAATTGTTCCAATACTCCAGCAGTATTTTCGGTTGATTAAAATCGTAAGTAATATACAAATATAATAGTTTTTGGGTTCCTTGTAAAAAAAATGTACATATATTCATTATCAATATAAGTAAACTAAACAAAATACACTTTTTAAGAACCAACTTATTTGCTACACATATTTTTACAACTTAACTTAATTTTTTACAAAATGGCAGTCTTATGTTTTAATGAATTTAAAAAAATACCATAAACAGGTATGCTCAGGGATGTTGAGTAGTGCATTACTGCATGGCTATATTTGGGTTAATATTAAAAAATATTTTTAGCTGAAATATGCATTTTTCAATGTGTAATTTACCTTGAGTTATAATAAAAGAACACGCATCTGGACCTAATGTGTCATACAGGGGAACTAATACCATGGAGTAACAATAGGCAGCTTGTTCAGTTAACACCCACTCAGGACAATTCTGTGCATATATTCCTGGAAATAGAATAAGACATTTGTATAAAGGGTATACAAATTTCATGAAACGAGGAATTAATATATTGAATCCAAAAATTAATATGTACGAAAAGTCAATTCTTGATACATCCTCGTGATCGTAGAACAATCACATGTGTACAAAATTACTTTTCGGATCAATCGGATGTGTACAAAGTGACTGAATTTTCTTTATATTTGATCTTGAAAAGGTTTTATTTATTTATTTATTCATTTAAATACATACATATTACAAAAAAATAGTATAATAATGTAACCCAAACTCTATGAGGCCAAGGGCCCTGTGTTGAGTTGGGATACAACATAATGGAAAGTGGAAGCACATACATAATTAAATAATAGCAAAAATTTCAATTAAATTTTTTACATAAACACACATATATTTCAAAGGGCATTTGGACAACACGCTTAATAAATGCTTTATATTCCCGGGTTAAAAAATAATTTGAAAAAATATATAAATATATTTATATAACTAACCCATGTATCAAAAGATCTACTTTTGTAATTCTAGTTAAGACATAAAGTGTAAAAAAAAAAATTAAACCGATTTCACGTAAAATTTCAGAAAATTACATGTGTCGTTCAATGATCATGACATTGTAATTAGTGTTATTTAACTAAAAAAAAGAGATAAATTTATAATTATGTTAGAAAAAATATATAGCAGATAGTAAATTATGTTTTTAGATAGAAACAACCTGATTGCAAAATGATTTTTTGACTCCTGATTAGCATTAGTAATCGTAATCACTAATAATTTAATTATGCCTATGTAGAAGGGTATACCTAAGTGACTTTGTTTTTTTAGAGTAATTCAACAAAAACTTTCAGGCAAAGCTCTATTGAATCAATTTTATTATTAAAAAAAATAATAAAACAATGTTTATTTCACAAAATTCAATGATTTTCAATGGTACCTCGTTGCTATACATACCATTTTATGTATCCCATGATTAATTTTTGGTTTCAAAATAAAAATAAAACTTTTTCTTACTCCGGTCATACTTTTTGCACCTTCCGTTGAAATTGAAACAATTTTATTGAGTTAAATATGATGTTTCTCCGTTCATTGAATGACAGCATTTGCAATATCTTTCATTATTCAAATGGAAATAATTCTAAACGTTGTTCTTTAAAACCCTTCAGACTAAATAAATCGAACAAAAAGAACACATAATTTGCGTTGTGAGAGCCGTAGGAGAAGTGGCTAAAAGGCCGCAGTTTGCCGACCACTGCCCAAGGAGAAACTTACCTACAAATGTGGTAGGCCCGGGAACCAGACCGTGAGCTACTAAACCTGAACCGAAGTTCTTGGCTCGGAGCAGAGTTTCATTATAGTTGGACCATATGTAGGGCTTTCCGGGGCCTTCTCTCCACCCTATACATGGGCCATTATCTGAAAAAAAAAAAAACATTTATTATCAGGATACAAATAATTTGCATAGCTTCAAAAAAGTAATCTTTTTCTTCTTATCTTTCCTCTTCTTTTATTTTCATTTGCGTTCTTATAATTTTTTATTTTTTTTAAAGGAATAACCCGCTAAGCCTCTATTTTGAGGCTTTTCAGCAGGTGGTATAGATGGGATATGGAAGGAGGTAATGAAAAATACACCACAACACCCAGACCAATTGAGAAAAAATCTTTCTAGGATTCTTTTCTTGCAACCGGCGGGAATCGAACCCGCGACGTCAGTTTCACAGATAGCCGTCTAACCAACTGCGCCACGGCGCCTGTCAAAAATATTTAATTTTGAGGGCCATTTTCAACAAGTTTTAAATAACTCACTATTAGAAAATGGGAATCAAGTTGGGGTAGAGTGGGATTCGAACCACGGAATTTTGATCCGTGAGTCCGAGACACTAGCCACGGGACCACAATCCCGTTTACGCATAAATGCATTTGAGGCAAGTTATTACTGAATTTTGAGTATGTCCAAATGTTCGTAGACAAGGATTCAACTCCCCAGAGAGTTGTCGAAATTGACATTAGTACCTATATTATCACTTAACTATTAAAATCCCGGACAAATTCAACAGGTTTTGGAACGCTTTTGGGAAAGAAAAATACTGTCTGTAGGGATAAGTTTTATTAGAGGATATCAAGCAGTATCAAAAGTGGGATTGTCTCTATTAATTTTGGGCAATGTGTTAAATTGGCGGTGAACCATATTTTAGATATTTATATGTACATGTTCATGTAATAATCGACCATGCCCGAGTTGCACCAGTCGGTAACAGGTAATAATAAGTCCTGTAAATGCCTAGAATTACATATCCTTACTCAAAAATGTTCTTATTCTCTTTTATGATATACATCAAAATCAATCCTATTCGTTTCAGTTGTAATTGATAGTAAGGAAGTTCAGTGGTTTTTGTATATTTTTTCATTTGTTAATAGACTATTAAACCTATCTAAAAATATATTTTTTGTTTTACATATGGTACTATTATCGTTACGATTTTTTTTTAAATTTTGCTGCTTTAAAATTACTCCGCCCTTGACGTCACGAGTTTTCGTCGGAGAGTTTTAAAGAAAATCCCGTAGGTATGAAAACAGGCTAAACATGGCTTCCCGGAAAGCGGAAATCTGCCACAAAACATAATTGATTGGCTATTCTAAACATCTGTTGACTCCCCATGACGTTTAAAAGTGATTAATTGTTATCAAAACGCATTTTTATTTATTTTTTCATACGTTTTCGAGAAACTTCGCCATACAATTAAATCTTCTAATCTTTACCCCGTGTAAGAAAACATTTTTTATATCCAATTTCCCGTAGCACCGAACTTCCTCATTATTTATTGTTAGATGAATATTAACTTTTTTTTCTCTTTTAAATGCTTAACTCTGATTGGCCGCTAAGGAGATGGCGTGATTTGGTATGATTCGGTAATGAAAAACTTCAGCCCTACGGGAAATTTGATACAATAAATGTTTTCTTGCGCGCGGCAAAAATTGGAGCATTAAATTTTACGGCAAAGTTTCCTGAAAATGTACGAAAAAAATAATAAAAAATATCCTAATTAAAACGAACTTCTTTGAACGACGTCACTGGTGCATAAGAATAAACCAATGATAAGAGAGTTATGGAATATTTCCGGTATGCTTGCCGTCAATTGACCAATGGGCAGAACTGATCGAGAATAAGCTGAAGAGAACCTCTGACGTCACACGCGGAGTTATTTCAGAAATTCAAAACTTTAAAAAATCATAGTGCTGATAAAATGATATATTATAAAAAAGTTTTAAAAAATTTAATAGTCTAATAACAAATAAATAAAAAAATAAAAAAACACAACTTCTCATTTCGTAATGAACTACAATATTTGAACAGAATTTAAATATAAATAAATAAATAAAATGGATTTAGCTACTACATAATTATTTCGGGGGTACAGGGTTTAGAATGACATAATATTTTTTTGAATTTTGTCAATTATCTTCTATGATTGAGATGGCGGGTATTGGAAGCGCACGACTCGTATATTAATTGCTATTTTCAGAAACCCCTCAAGTCATTAACTAAATGCCATAAGTCAAGCCAATTTAAAATTCGCTTGACCATCAAATTTTTGATAAAACGATAATGCGTATATTTTTTTAATGTAATCGTTGTAAAAAGTGGACAATTACATAAAACAATTTTTGTAGACCCCTTAAAAATATTCCTGTTGACTAATGGTGTTTCTGAATATTACGATTCAAATACAGAAGTTGGAAGGACCGAGAAATACACAACATGATCAAATTCAATAAATTAAATATAGAAATTCAATGTCTAAGGTCAGAATAATGCATGAGATTTTTGCACCATTTGTCTTATTCCTTTCCAATGTCAAATATGCAATTACTCTTGGCACTGTCAAAAAAAAATCCATTCATTGGATGGATGCCACCGCTGCAAATAATTATTTACACCATATGAAAAAAAACATACCGAAACATTGTCAAGGTTTCAAGGTCAAGGTCACCAGTGTAGTAATTCATTTATTTTATTTTTTACAGATAAATAATTCAAAATCAAATTTTTAAAAAAAGGTTTTGATATACCTACTTGGTATTTTATGAAGAAATTTTCGGAATCAAACTTGGATAATGGTTTTAAAAAATATGTAACACTGTCAACTACCCAATTCATAGTGATACTCATACCTAATACAAGATATTTAGTGTCGGATCCCAATTAAATTCAGAAAATTAATTACTGTGCGTATTATCAATTACCATTTTCTAACAACAACACTTACTTGACTCTTTTGCTCCTTTTCTAAAAGTATCGAAGAGTGTTCTAGTATCTTCACTGACGTAGCTTAGAAATTTTCCATTTTTCGCTTCCTTGTAAAACTTAGAAACTCGAATCAGTTCTGGTCCCTGGAAAAAAGAGAAAAAAAAGTTAATATCAAAATTAATGGTTATTAAAAAAAGCGGAGCGTAAAAAAACAGTTTCTGTGTTTGTTTTTACTATTAATGTGCACGTAATGATTTTGTCGATTGTTTTAAAATACTACTGGTAACATAAATAAAATATTTGATCAGCTGGGCTTATTATAGTAACAACATTAAAGAAAACATTTTTTTTAAAGAGCGGATTAAAACGGATCTTTTGTACTCTGCTTATTACAAATCAGATTGTGTCCATAAGACTAACATTGTAAGGATTTAAATAATACTTTTTAAAATAATTATTTTCTTTATTTTAACGTGTTGGAAATTATATAAATTGTACATTGGTGGATTTATTGCCAAATGGCAACTTCTTACAACCGACTGATAAAATAAAGACGTTTTTTTAGATATATAAGTTTTCTTATTGCTCTAAAAAACTTATAATTTACAAAGTACTAATGTTGCATAATTTTTATTTTTTATTATTACTTGGTTGAATACTAACCACTTTATTTTTATCTTAAATTATTCTCAACTTTTTTTATTATATTTATATTTAAAAAAAAAAAAATCCTCATGTTTATTGTTATCTTTTATTTAGAGATGTTATGTTTCTTTTTTTACTTTTTTGTTGTTTGATATTTTATATTCACTAAATTGTTTAGTATATTGAGTTTTTCTACTGACATTTCTTGGTGGAACTGCATTTTAATTATAATAATAAAAATACTTTATAGTTTTATTCCACTTTTATTTATAATTATCTTATAATTTTTTTACCAGTGACCGGGTTTCGTCGTGACCGACATGTCTGACGATGTCGGTCACGACGAAACCCGGTCACTGGTAAAAAAAAAAATAAATAATTATAAATAAAAGTGGAATAGAACTATAAAGTATTTTTATTATTATAATTAAATTGTTAAGTTTTAATTATTCTATTTTATTTTAATTTATGTAGTAAATAATTATTGTTTACTGCTGTGATTATTTCTGAAAATCATTTTTTGTAAAAGGTCCTTATAACAGTTGATGTATAAATAATTACTGTTTTAATGAAACAATAAAAATAACAACTAATTATATAGTTTTTTTTTTTAATGACGTTTACATTTTTAAAAAAAAGTAACAAAAAACATTCAGCGCCTGTTGCCATATTGCGATTTCTGCCAACAAAAAAAAATCAAAATAAGATAAAAACAAATAATGTGGTGGTAGGTGGGGATACAAGTAGTCCTTCAAACTATTCTTTAATGGGAAGGACGAAAAAAAATCAATGGAATAGGGGAGCAAATGTTTGAGGAAAAAAAAGTTTATTCAGATGTGATTCGCTGTAAAGACATTGTTGTTTTATAGTGGGTTGGAATTGGATTCCATTGACGAGATTATCAAATCTAAATCAAAATATAAATTTGAAAAATTATGTACTTAAAGCAAATAATTATCATATGTAGTTATAGAACATTAATATATTCTTATCGGAGAGGTTTTTTTTTAAAATCAATATATATAAAAAGCTATGTTCGTATGTGTATCCTCGACATACTACTGGACCGACTTACGTGCGGTTTTTTGAAAAATGATAAGACTTACGCTGGGCATATTTATAGCACTTCAAATCTTCAATCTAATCGGTAGAAAAAAAGTTAAGGGCCTAAATGTTTTATTCATCGACCTACTAGAGTTCCATTCGACCAAAACAAAAAATTGGAAGAATGTTATTTTTTGTACAAAAAAAAATGTATTTGAATGTTTAGACACAAAATTCTTTTTTTGTGGATCCCAATTAGATTATTTCCTTGTAATTTCTACGCATTTTTTTAAATGGATTTTTGATAGTGCTAAAATAATATTAACTGACATTTAATATATTTTGGAAATTCGTATTCCTACATTAAGTGTACCCCTGTTAGTAAGAAGAGCAGAGTTTGACATTTGCAACAAGAATTTTATATTAGAAAATAAATTATTTCAAGTTTTGGAATTCAATCATAAACAAGTACCTAGGTACCTGCTTACCAATAAAAAAAATCGCAATATTTTTTACGTTTATCCGAACGGTTTTTACACGCCTTCACGACACAATCAGGCATTTTTGTTTCGAATGAAATATCAAGCTCACGTAAAAACCGACTGGCGGTTAAAGAACGAACAAATACGCGTTGGGCATGACTGAGCGTTTAGGCATGAGTGTCATAATTTTAGAGGGCTTAAGGATCGTCTATAAGTATTAAAAGGTCGATGGTTTTATTTAAGAAAAGCGAACCTGTTTCTATGGTTACGTAGAAACATTATGAAACAAAGTTTTGTAATTAAACTTAATAATGTTTTATCGCGGTCTGACTTTTCTTCATACTAACGTATTCCCGTTTTTCACCTTGGATTATGGCACTAGATAAGTGATACGCACTATGGATACTGATACTAAGCATTGGCGTGTCTCATTAGTTTTGCTGTTTGGATCAATTGTTTGTTACGGGAACTAGAACCATTCAAAAACCCGTAAAATGACCAGTTTCATCTGCGGTCTTCGGACGCATGGTATACAAATATGGCAAATATTTTTGAAAAACGCTTTAATATTCTATAACGGCATACCGTTAATTTCATTCTGATACTCTGTTTTAAAAAATAACAAAATGGGTCAGTTTTGAGGTGCGGAAAACGGGACAGCGAAAAGTAGATTTTGTCTAATTTAGTTAGGCATGAAAGGTCCGACATGCAGTCAAAACTCAAATCTAGCAATAGCATATCATTGCCGGGTTCAGTTCGTTCAAAATAAAATAGGGCTAGGTAAAATTTCCCCTTTGATCGAATTTTAGATATACCATGTCAACGAGTTCCGGTCAGACATCGAATTTCATTTGGTGACAAAAAAAATATTTTACAAAAGAAAAACTTATCGTTTTGAAAATTGGAGTTTGTCCAAATTATATAATACATTCTCAAAGATGAGCTTTTTTAACACTGAGAACATATTCATAATTATAAAGTGTGAAAAAATCATAGAAATGTAAGCATTTAAAAAATCTGACTAATTTAACGTATGTACCCACTGGCGTATAACATGTACTTCTGGATTACTTTCTTTCAGCACAAAGATGCTAAGGCTACCAGATTTCAGAGAGCTCCTTCGGGCAGCTTTTCTCGTTTGACAACGAGAAAATTTTCCGTGTATGTGGGCACCGCCAAGGAGACTTATGTCCTCAGATGCGGTGTGCGGTATGTGGTAGGAAAGCTGTATGTACCAATGCAGCATGATAAATTAAAATTATTTGCACGCCATATGGTTAAAGCAGTTAAATAATTGCTTGCACGAGTAAACCCGCCATATGTAGGTAACCCATTTTATTTCATGTAAAAATACATAAAGCCTTAAGAAGGAATTCATAAAAAAATAACCGAACAACGCAATCATCAAGAATTTCTTTATAATATTTTGAATTAAGAATAACGAGACAGGATATTATGAACACAACCCCATAGAAACCTTACAAAAACCGGGTACCTAACTTCCAAGGTTGGTAATTATGTAATTCTCTAAAGCACACATTATGTATTGGGGGGAAACCTTATAGAAGAATATTGAATAACTCAAGGGTTGATTGTCCCTTTGTAACGGAGAACAAATAATATTATGGTTACCATTTAAAACTGGCGGAATTTATAGCAGAAGATCCAATAAAAAAATACATTTTGCGAAAGTAGAGGAATCACATAGCAAATTCGCATTCGTAGCAAAAAATATAGGTATATTTGAATTGATAATAATGTTGATATATTCATTGGGTTTGAAAAGAAATGGGTAATTAAAAAAAACTAAAGGTTATATGGTCTGTTTATTATAAGAGTGGTGTAACAGCATTTAAAACGAAGCGGGATTAAGGCAACAGAGAAGCCTGGAGGCTCTTTGTAGACACCATATGCTCCAACCAGGAAGCAGACATGGAAAACGAATGAATGAATACAAAAGTAATTATTATGAATTTTTTTTTCGCATTTAACGATTTTTTATTATTCGTGAATTCAATATAACATATTACATATATGTATAATATTTACATTCCTACTTGGCACTTTTTTCCATTGTTTAGTTTTATATCAAATGATATTATTAATTTGGATAAAGGGGATAACGTATTTAATGTTTCATTGTTATAATAACTATGGTGAAATATAAGACACAGAACGATGCGTGCAGCAATAATGATAATACTTATTTATTACGCATAACGTAATACATACATGTGATATGTACCTTGTTATTTGGCAGTTTTTTTTCCATTGTTTGGAGTTTTATATCAAATGATATTACTAATTTGGATAAAGGGGATAATGTATTAAGTGTTTCATTGTTATAATAACTATGGTGAAATATAAGACACAGAACGATGCGTGCAGCAATAATGATAATACTTATTTATTACGCAATGATATGAATAAAATGATATGAATCATAACGTAATACATACATGTGATATGTACCTTGTTATTTGGCAGTTTTTTTACATTGTTTGGAGTTTTATATCAAATGATATTACTAATTTGGATAAAGGGGATAATGTATTTAGTGTTTCATTGTTATTATAACTATGGTGAAATATAAGACACAGAACGATGTGTGCAGCAATAATGATAATACGTATTTATTACTCATAACGAAATACATATATGTGATATGTACCTTTTTATTTGGCAGTTTTTTTTCCATTGTTTGGTGTTTTATATCAAATGATATTACTAATTTGGATAAAGGGGATAATGTATTTAGTGTTTCATTGTTATAATAACTATGGTGAAATATAAGACACAGAACGATGTGTGCAGCAATAATGATAACACTTATTTATTACTCTTTATCTTCTACATGTTTTGCACACAAAGAACACTATATAAATTTGATTATAAATCTGTACAGTGGGTAACAAAAAACTTATTCAATGATTTTTTTATAATTAATTTACTATAAAACTAAAATTTTATACAACTATAAATTTTTATGTATAATAAATTTATTATTGTAAATAAACACAATTTATATAATTCATAGTTTTTTTTTTAAATATTGTTTTTAAATTTTATAAATTATGGAAACGCTCTATGGAAAATTTGTAAAGCAGGCTCCCGAGAACGGTTATATTTTTACGCCTGCTATAACCTCATATTATTGTTGTAAAATAATATTAAAAATTAATAAATAAAGGCAAACAGAAATAAAATAATTATGACGTAAATATTTTTTTAGTTACGTGATTTTTTTTTTATATGTTATCAAATAAGATAAGCTTAAATTACAAATTCAAAAAGTAAAAATTAAATTTATTTAATTATATAATCACTTTGTAAGGTATATTACGAAAATGGCGCTTTATAAGTTATCCATAATTATAATAATTATAAGATACATTTATATAAATATTTCATGTCCAACTTGTCGGGAATCGTACCCGGAACCACGTGCATGGTAGTCAAACACGCAATCCTCAACAACGGTTACAATTTCTGTCGATGAAAAGGCAAAACAATAAAATGAATGGCAAACAAAAACAATAAGAGTTAGGAAAAGAAAACATGAACTTGTGCACATAATTGCAGTGTATGTTGATCATTTCGTTGGGTTTCTGGCACAAGTTGGTAACTACATACATAAAAAATGAGATTCATAATACTGAATATAATAAATACCATTATTTTACTGCCCTTGTTTATCTTTGCCAAACAGTTTTTGTTAACTACATGTAAAAAAAATGATCAAGATACGCTGCGATTGATATACCAATTCAGTGCCCTATGCACCATTAGGTGCGGAAAGGGAATGATGATGATGTTGACATAGTTTTATGTTCTTTTTGTTCAGTTTCTTGTATATATGTTTATTTATGTAACTATTGTAATTGGCGTAGGCCGTATAATAAATAAATAAATAACTGGCATCAAATAATCTTTGTTTAAAAAGTCAGTAAAAATATGTCGTATATTATTAAAAAAAAAAAAATTGTAATATTCTTCTTGTGGTTTTATTTAAATTGATAATTTGGGATGAGCTTTTAAATCCAAAAGTGCAATATGTCACAATTAGTGAAATGTGAGTAACGTACTTATGCCAGAAACCCGACGATTAATTACATTAAAACAAGAAGAAATGAAATACTGTTGTGAAAAACATCATATCCCTTTTCGCACCCGGTGGTGCATAGAGCGCTGCATTGTCAAACCTTACATCTTAAACTTAAAACAAATCGTCGTAAGAGAATGTTGTGAAAAAGTTTTTTACCTAAGAAGTATTTGTATTTTCCACTTCGGTTCACTTTTCGCCACCAATGCGATCTTATTATTTTATTAATAAATAATAATACTGTGTCTTTGGTTCCTCCCACGCTGTGATAACGACTGAAATAGTTATAAATATAAATAACCGCCCGCGTAAGCACCTACGCCGGCCGCCACGCCGAGAATTCTGCAAAAGCATTCCAACCATCCGGGAAAATATTTAGGCGGGAAAACGCGATTAAAAAAATACTCTCGTGTAGTCTGAAGGTCAGTGGCGAGTGGCGAGTTGATTAAAAAGTTACATTTAACTGATTGCGAGCCAAGTCTTTTCACGTAACACTAGTCAGCCGTCACAATTTCTCATTTCTGGGCGCCATGCGCTATAAGCCGTTCCGATACGCGGAAAATGGGAAAGGTATAAGGCATTTTTTTACACACTTTTCTCCTAAGCAGCACCTGATGATTTATGTGCAAAAACTTCATTCTGAGACATCGGCTTTCAAAGTTTTTACTTAAAGTATACTTTTTAGTGTCAGAATTTCGTAAAACATTTTCTGTTACGGCTTATTTAACAATCTTACGGGAATTTGAATAGCGTATCCGTATAAAGTATTAGAGTAAAAAAACAACATTTGAAAAATAGTACGTAGTGGTCCTAGTTGGAAATCAAACTCGGGACCTCATATATGGTAGAAAACAAACGTGCTAATCCACTACACCACGAGACAGGCACATTTCATAACACAATAATGAAGAGGAAGTATCCAATAATATTCCATTCATAAATTGGCACTTTTTTAGTATCGTCGGTTTTCGCATTCGTGTTTATCACAAGCCGCCAATGACGAATTTAAGGATGCAGATACTAATTCGTTTATTGTCATTTTTATGACGTAATTTCACAATGCCCTCTTGCAATATACTAAAAAGTATAGTTATATTGAGTTGTGTGATCCTTTAATATGATTTTTTTCAGAATATTACACATTTTGTCCATGTGCCGAGTGAGGTAAGTTATTTGAGGGTTCCGAAAATGTTTGCAATCATTCGTCAGAAATTTTCGCAATATACTTTCAAAAGTTCTCTCTTCGGAAACTCGGTTTTACCAGATTTTTTCAGCACGTGTCAACGTAGTATCCGCTCGAATGTAGCCGTAACGAGAGCGAAAAACAATATTGATGGCATTTGATGTACAGGATACGAACGAACTTACGAAACGAAGGCACGCACACATTCAAAGGGGTCAGATTTTGAAAAAAATGACAATCAGTATCTTAACCGATTATGTTTTTTTATCTTAGGCGTAAAAAAAGCTATTGTCATAAAGTAAATGCCGCATAAATTATTCCTATTGGTTTGTCATAAACTGACGACCAGAAAGTATGCATTGCTTTCAATAGTTGTAAAATAAACTCCTACATGTTCTACAAGTATAGTAAATGATACTGAAATAAATCGCCTATAAATAACTACACGCAAAACACATCTACACTTACACACCTACGATGATTTTGGGCTAATATTAAACTTTTAAAAGTAAGCGTGTGAATCTTTTTAAATATCTCATAACTCAGCGAAAAAGAGGAAAAATAATTTGGAATATGAGTATTTAGGAGGCGTTTGATGTTTTCAGCGACAATCTAATGAATGCTACAGAGCAATGTTAGAATCATTTTTCAATTCTTACCTTTCATTATCATTGATGGTTTACAAAGTTAAAAATATATATGTATTATCATCTATGGAATAGCACGACCCAGCAGCAAGCGGTAGTGCATTATTACGACCAGTAGATGCGTCTTATTAAAATATTCCTAGAAACTAGTGTCATAATGCTCTCTCGAGGAGACTCTCGAAGTACTGACTATGTGCAGTACGTAGATACTGAATTTTCTAATTCAATCATCTCGCGAGTTGTAACTCTCTACGGCGACCGAGATCACTCGCGGAAGACCAACTTTCCATTTGCATGTGCAAATGATCATTCGAGTAAACAAGGTAACGCAACGCTTTTCAATAAAAAAAATACTGTTAATTGACAAATGCACAAATATAAATAGATTTCAATCTTCAGTGCGTATAAAGAATATTTTCAATGTTTGAAGTACTGACTTTGTGGAACATTATTAATCAAATTTCAAAAAAATAAATAACCTCGTTTTATTTATGTACCACTTTATTTTTTTATAACTTAATAATCGGCGACAACACCATGCCTTATTCAGGCTTAATTGCAAACAAACATAATATATGTATATAAAATTTACACAGTGAGAGTAGAGTGGGTGTGGCTAAGGGAGAAGAGAGGGAGTAGAAACTGGGAGTTTATGTGTGGATTTAGGGAGAGGGAACATAATATTCAAAATATAACTATCGCTTAAATCTATTTGATTAAAAATAATATTTAAATTGTTATTTACAGCCTTTCTAATTTCTAATTTTCCAAGTTGTTAAGTGTACTTCCTTTTTTGTTTATGTGTAATATTTCTAAAATTAGTGATTATTTGTAAGAATATGTTCTGTAAACTCAGAAAAATTACTCTTTTTAAGACATCTTATATGTTCTTTGACTCTAGTTTTAAACGTTCGTGATGTTTTTCCAATAAAAAAATAATTGCAGTCATGACAAGTTAACTTGTAAATGCCTAATTTATATTTTAGTTTTTTATTTTGTATGTTTTAGTATATTTCCTGTATTGTTGTTTGTGTAATGTACTGGCCTTATGTCGTCCGGTAACTATTTTAAAATTTTATTTGAAAAAATATTAATGTACAAAAATCTTTTCCATCGTCTTTCAATATTTAAATCTCTATTGTTTGAAAACAGGAATATATTTTGAATAATATGTGTTTGTTTTTTATTTAAAATATTATATTTAACATTTGAACGGTAATCATTATTAATAGCAATCGTTTTTATGGAATTTAATCATATTTGAAAAGTCAAGTTTGACATTGGAATATTTAATGGATGATGGATCATAGAGTGAAATTCTGAGTGTTTATGCGAGGTTGGACGATTAGAGGAATTATGTATGTCAGTGTACGTAGGATACTCTAGACGGATTGAAAATAGCTTCAAAGTTGAAATATTTGGTAAAAAAAACCCCGCTATACTTGGATCCCTTAAAACATAAATAACGTTACTTTTCGTAAGACTTAATAAAATAAAATTTCAAACTCTCTTCAAGTTTGTTACATCAAAATCCTTTATCAACTATATAAATACAGATTAATGTGGTTACAATAAAAAAATCTTTAAATGTTATGATTCTTGCGGTATGCCTCCGCGTAAAACTTTGAACTAGGTGGGCTATATTGAAATATAAAAACGATTGGAACTTGATCAAATTAATTCTACATAAACAACATTTATGACCCACAGCAATTTTATTTATTCGAAGTATAACTTAGAAGAATTTTATACGAAACGAAATTTTATTTGCAAAAAATAATACGTAATAACAATATATTGAAAGAAAAAGTGTTACTTCAGAAACACGAACAGTGACGTCTTCTATGAAATATTACAGTAACGATATATGATAAATTCTGGTCGACCAAAAGGTGAATGCCGTATTTAAATCTAGACTCTTTAAATGAGAACAAACAATGCGTACCTTCATTTATACATTTTTACCGTTAACGTAAAAAATAAACTTTAATTTCCATGCCTTACCGTGTACTGCAATTTTGGTTTATTGTTTAAGTAGTTCGATGAGTTCTTTTGCATTTTTAAGTTTTATTCTACATCTAAATCTTATATAAATTCAATCTTCTCTTTAACAAAATTCAATATTTTTCATTGTCAGTTTTTTTATTGATTTTAGGAAAAATAGGGGTAGGACGTCATCATGCTCTTACTTAGGTTCTACTAAATATTTGATTATTAATTTAAAATACTAATTTATTACGTAGTTCCAAAATATATTTGTCGCCGACAAATAGTTAATCAACTACTCAACAGAGCGGCTAGGCTGTTCATTAAATGCCGGCATTCACCCGAATGGCTAGGCCATTCGTTGAATGAATTTAGAAAACTCAACGCTCAACGTGTTGGCTGATTGTAAGCTAGCCCTTTAGAAATGGCCGAGCCAAAAGCCACCGGATTAGGTTAGGATAGGCTGGGTTGTTTTATAATAAAAAATATTTAGTTTTTTACTTGACTTACTGATTTAAGTTAAAGCTGAATTATTAAGTTCAATTAAGTATTAAGTTAAGTAAAAAAACGTTTGTTTTTATTAAACTTAACCCAACCTATCCTAACTAAATAATTAAACAATAAAACGATTATCATTGCTGCATTAAAATAAAAGAAGCTAAGCGACGTCCAACCCTTTAGTTAAACGTTCATTTAAGGAACGGCCTAGCCATCCCTAGCCTAGCTGCTCAGGCTGATTTAACTACAATTTTTGGCGGCGACATATATTTTACATGATTTAATTAGTGCTAAAATCTGCTAACTGAAAATATTATAAGGAAAATTACTCCAGGTCATATTAAAAAAAAAGTTTACTACCTAAATTGTTAGATATTCTTTACAAACAATAAATAAGATTTCTCACGCACACGCGCGTCAAAACAACTATCGCATAAATTGAATCCGCTATTTCGACCATCGTATAGTAATTTATAATGCGAAATCGAAGAAATTACGGGGAAGGAAAATAATTCATAAGAACATGCGACGGCACTCGCGATCATTCTCCGTTAATAATACGTTGGAATTTGTCTGGATACAAGTGATACGAGTCACGTCATCCAATCTTACTGGGGACTATTATTTTATTTTATCAAGCATTTTTTACAGCAACACTCTCCCGTGAGGAAATGATTGATACCAATTGAGATTATAAACAATTTGCGAAGAGAGACGACGCAACGCGCTTTTTTGCATTTTAAAATATCTTAAGTTATACGCGGCATCAAAGACTGAAATCAAGCTATCACAAAGAAGATTGAGGCATAATATGTGGCGCTTTAAAATTGTGTTTAAAATATTATGGGTAGACTGAGTTCACACCGAAGAAGTAGCGAGACGCGTGGGAAAAGAAAGACAAAAGATAAAAAACAATCAAGAAAAGAAAGCTAGAGTACTTTGAACATTTTGTGCAGTGGAAGTATGAAATATATCGGATCGTATTACAAGGAAAAGTTGAGAATAATACAGTGCAGATCAAAATCTTAACTCTCCCTTCTCGGTGATATGTAACAAATACACATTGCATCTAATAACTTTTATATCTCTGTGAATAAAATAAATATTGGATTACGATTTTCGGTATTCCCCCGTTATACATTTACGTATCGAATGAAATAATTTATTATTAAATAATAAATACCGATTGCGCAAAGAAAAGGCGTTTTCATAAAAAAAACTTACCGATGCGTCGCATTGTCGCGACGATTCAGTAAAAGGGTACAGAATATACGTCTTACTCTCGATGCTATAGATATATTCGCGAGCGAGAGACAATTTTACGCGTGACGCAGGTCAGCCTGTACCACTGGCCACTAAACTCCAGTTGCTCTAGGAGATTTGCTAAGGGTGGGTGGTTTGCTAGCGCTGTGAGCATTAACAAGTATTTTTAATGTTTTTAGCGATCATATTTAAAATATTATCACTTTTGACTTAAAATATAGTTCATTGAAGTAACTGCTTACGAATGTTCCATTTTTCAGATTGTAAATCCCTCGTGTTTGTATGTGAATTGACTACACGGCACACGCGGATTTTTTAGCGCAGTAAGGGAAGGGTTTAGAGGGTGGTCCTTCTGTAGCTTCAAATCCTTATTCCGAGTCGGCGCGGACAAAATAAAAAATTGGCATGATAATAGCCAACATCTGATGTGAAGTGGACCCATAAAGAAGAAGAAAAGTATGGTAATATTGTTATTAGTTTTACTTTATTTCCTTATTTATTTACGTGCATTTAAAAAATATGTTTAAAGTTTAATTTATTTATAAATTTATTAATTTTTCCCCGCTTTAACACATATTCCAACTCCATGGGGTTTTTGCCCTGTGTTCACTGTGTTCAGTTCAAACATTCGCAATGCACAAACATTCACAACGCAAAAAAACTAGGTTATTTCGTGGTAGAGTCGCGGACTCGTGGATCTGAGGTCCGATCTTCGAACCCTACTATACCACAACTTGAGTGCCATTTTATAGCCAAGTTATATACAAAATGGCTACAAAATTTCAATATTTGGGTAAATCATGAGAAGCAAATGTTTATTTATTGTAACCATTAAATACAAAAAAATAAATTGTTCACAATTACAAGACACGAGGACAAAATAATAATTCAAATATTCCAGAAATATTTTCATCTCTTTAAAGAATTTTTTTTTTTTTATAAAACCGAGTTCTTTGAAAAACGAGTGCACATTAAAAAAACAATATCACGATTATCGTTTTCAAATTACCTTTTCAGGGTAAGATGTTCATAAATAATGTGGGTATCCACTCAGAAAATAGAAGAACTGGGAAAATTTTAGGAAGAAATACATTCCTTTAACATAAAGTGAACTGGGCCGCGATTATGAACGGCTATCTTCATCGGTATATATTAAGACGGTAATAAACTAATATCGATATTTATGTACGAAAGTTTGTATATTTGTAAGAAAATTTAAAGTATCTTCGTCGGTAACCGGTAATAACAAGTTTAGAGAAAAAAAATTGTAATTACATTATATTTTTCATACAGAAAGCTAAATTTTACTTTGTAGATAAAATTGAACATACATTTTAACTTCCTATCATGCCCTGGGCCAGTATAACATACATCATACCCTGGGCCAGTATAACAATGGGAAATTAACAGAGTTATTATAATAAAAGTACGTATATAGTTTCCTTTGTGTATTTTAACTAAAATCAAATTTTCTTAATGAAAAATTAAATATTATCATTTTTTAGAAACACATTCAATTAAAGTTTACTGACAAAGATACTTAAGATTTTCATACAAATACACACATTTTCGTACAAAATTACTAGATTTTACTTTATAGACAATTGAAGAAAACCCTGTTGGCTTTCCATTATAATCAGGGCTCTGGTGGACTAATATCATGTATTGTTTTAAAATACATCAAGCAATAAAAGGTATTAGGGTTTAATTATCCTAATTGCTTGCAATCATTGAAATACAAGGGATTCGGAAAAACCAAGTGAATTTATAGAAACAAACTAATAACTATGATTTGCGAATTTTTAAATACGCCTCACGAATAACTCACGGACCTTAAATATCACAAAACACATAATTATTTACGGAGCCGTAGAGGTCGAATTAAAAAATGCATTGCAACGAAAGAAAATATTACATCTCATCCTGCCATCTCCCACGCGTGAAATGATAAATTATTTTGTCAAAATAATAACTTTTTTCAAACCGCATTATTCTAATCGTAGCATCATAAAACACTAAGCTTTGCAATAGACATATCACAAGGTAGGTAAAATTTATTATTGTGCTAATCCGCTACACCACAAGGCGAACACATTTCATAACAAAATAATCCAACAAAATTCCGTTCATCGTCAGTTTTCGCATTCGTGATTGTCACTTACTAGCCGCCAATGACGAATTTAATTATTATTGTTATTTTTTTAAAATTTCATAATGCTCACTTGCAAATTTATTTAATAGTATAGTTGAGTCATCCATTCCCAAAGTATGTCTTATCTATCTCGCTTTGTTTTGAGATATTCACGAAAAATATGCATTGACCTCAGTATTGATAAGAAAAAGAAGTTTAAATCGAATCAAATACACCGTTAAAGAAAAAGACAACATTAAAAAAATATGCCGATGTTGATACTTAATTCTCGAAATATATCCACTTTTCATCACCAGCAATAATTCTATGCAGGAAACTCTTTCTTTCATGCCGAAAAAGCTAAATTTCAGAGGTGGTTCTTCGATTTTCCATGCGTCACTTAGTCAACTCATGCGGCATCCATTTTCCTTCCTTTTGAACTTTTCCCATGGAATGCAAACGTTTGGAAATACCTTGTCGAGTCATGTTTAATGTCTCTGCAAGTTGATCTTGTGTTTGCGTATCACCTGCATCCATAACGTTTGCAGATCGGCGTCCTCAATTGTTTTTGGTCTTAGGGAGCGCACCTTGTTCTCAGTGTCGAAATAGCCACTTCAGAAGCGTTTAAACCAGTCTTAACAGGCAGATTTTCATGCTGCATGCATATAGTTCTTATTTATATATATAAATATACATATCGCTAGCCCAAAGCAACAGTGAGATATTTCTGAAGAACGTATTCTGCGATAATCGGATTTAGAGGTGTCCAAAAGGTCTGACTGAATTAAATTATTCGAAGTAGATTATAAATACTTTATTTTCAAGTAGGTAATCTAACTTCAATATTTTATTTTTTGAAAACATCCATTTATTTAATTTCTTGAAATATCTGCACGTGTATCTCAAAATCGGAAATTTCGGGTATATCTTACTATTGCTTTGGGATAGCGATATTACAAAAAAAACCTATCCCTATCTCTACAAGGCCAAGAGCTCTGTAATATAAAGGAAAAGCAAATGGAATATAAAGACAACTTAAACAAATACAAACTAATACCACTTTCGGACAAAGGAATTTTGAGTATTATTCAATTAAAATCTATAACCTACTTCCACTATATATGAAAACAATTAGTAACTTGTTTTGAAATGTTTAAAAAGGCTATAAAAAATGGATAGCGGAGCTAGGTAGAAGTAAAATGGATTGTTTCATTCGACCAAACCGATATTGAATCAACTGCTCCACAAGTGTTTAAGCTTATGTTAGGTTTTGTTATTTTCATTGTTCGTTTTGTAATATAAATAATATAGATGTACATAAATTGATTATAAACATAAATACGTAGTGTTTAAAACTGTCTGAATATTTGTTAATTACCTCTGTTTATTAAGTTAGTCTTCTTTGTTTATCCTCAAATTTAAAACAATTAAAAAAAAGTATATTATTAAGTGTGCTCGGCACGGGAAGGTAGGTCATGATGGGGTAGGGAGGCAATATGGGCCCCCACAATAAAATCCAAAATCTGTCGAGTAGCTCCAAGCGCATTACGCTATTACATTATATCACTGGACCTCGTGTCAGTGACGTAATCGTAGTGGCGAAGAGTGCTTTAAATGTTTAATCTCCCACCAGTCTGACGATGTCGGTCACGACGAAACCCGGTCACCGGTAAATATTTATAAATAAAAGTGGAATAAAACTATATGAGTATTTTTATTATTATAATTAAAATGCAGTTCCTCCAAGAAATGTCAGTAGAAAACTGATTCTATTATGATATGGGTTAGTTTATTTCGCAGTATTTTTTAGCCTCACAACATGACAAATGTCCCAACTACAGCACTAAATACCCAGGCTTGGGAAAAACGAAACCGAAACTCTAGAGCATAAAGGGAGCATCATAGTCAACACCACGGTCCACCCCGGTTACGCGATTATCTTTTAATGTGTAACATTGCCTTTAAACATCGTCAATTTATTTATCTAATTTATTGATTTTTGTAAAGTAAATGATTGATGTAGGCAAGAATTTTCCGAATTATTTCGCGAAAATATTTTTAGCCTTTAAAGGTACCTCTCTTAAACCCAGTTGTTTAAATCAACAAAAATATTTCGAGTGTCTAAATCCTTGTAAACACGCTTAGTTATTTCAGTGTCACCCTGGCTCTCGTTCACATTTTGCCACGCGCCAGTAGAAATGGCGACAGCTATTTTCGCAAATTTTCTAGAATACTCCCCCAAGAAGTAAGCTACACACGTGTTGATTAATACATGGCAGATGGGCAATGCTAAGATTGTGTTTTTTGTTGCCATAATTTATTCGGTAAATATGAGCAAAAAGCGTTTAGAATGTCACCAGAACAAAATACAATAAGATAAACTAAATACGAACATACATCACGAAGCTTTTCAGTTAGCATGTTGAGGGAAATTGAAGAAATTAATGTTTGTATATTATAATGTCTCTTCTTTTTTTATTTCTATAATAAATTACGTGCTGTATAGGAAATTTCACACTCAAAACATTGATGAATAAATTAACTGGTGTAAGAAAAATAAAAATTGGGAGTGTTTCCAGGCGTTGCTTAGTATGTGAAAAAATTCAGCTAGATGAATCTCACACACATAAATAGGTTTCAGCTGTTTTACTTCATAAAATTAGAAAAATTAAAACATATAAAAGATTTAAGTAAATTTGGATGTTTAAACACAGACAGAATGGTGATTTTAGAGAGTTAAAAGTGGCCACTTAAACCAGCCAATGGCAGGTCATAAGCTGCGTAAATGGATAGGCTTCTATATTTTATTATCAAAAAAATGTTATAAATTTATATCTTAAGAGGATTGTGCGGTGACTGAGAATTTTGATGAATGGGAATTTAAACATTTGTTTGTCACTCTTTTGCAAACGCCTCCCCGATCCTGTGCGAAAAAGAAAGACAACTGCACGTCAGACTGATTATGCCTAGCCAAAATTGTCAACATTGGCGGTTCGATGTCCCGTTTTCCACACCCCAAAATTGAATCGATATGATTTTTTTTAAGAGTATCAGAATGAAATTTTCTGTTTCAGTGCCGTTTGCGTTTTTCAAAAATAGTTATCGTATTTGTGTACCGTACGTCCAAAGACGGCAGATAAAACCGGGTTCTTTTAAGAGTTTTAGGATGGTCCTAGTTTCCATAATAAACAATTTATCAACAAAAAAACGATAAGGTCACGCCAATGGTAAACATAATCCAGGGAGAAAATACGGGAATATGTTAGAATGAAGAAAGATGAGACCGCGCTTTCTCTTAACTCCCTAGGGAGCGAAATCCAGCCTGTCTACAAACATTTGGACATACTCAAAACATTGTTTCAATTTTCAAATTATAACTTATTCATCCAATGCCGTCATTAAGTTTAAAAAAAGGATGTTGATGTTTGGCAAATTAGTTTGATTAAAAACAATATACATCATTAAAATGATTACCTATCTAAAATGCTAATTTTTTAACAATTTTCATGGACCGACTTCTAAGGTGAAAATAACTACTAATTTTGGCTTCATGAAACAAATCGAGAATTAAAACAATGGCCTACAGTATAGATGAGAAGATGAGGAAGAATTTTTTTTTTTTGAGGAATCAAGTCGAATTAAGGTATTTTAATATAATTTCATTTGTAGGGTGCCTTTGAAAACAAATATAAAATTAGTTGTTACTTAAATTTATAATGAATGGAAAAAAATCTAAGAAGAAACAAAACTAATATTGATTAAGACCTTTACACATTTAAAGTTGCCAATTCCTATGGTTTTTTATTTGGTCGGAATCTTCATCTGCAAAAAATTAAAAATAAATTTATCGCATCATTTTTATAATAGAAATAAAATACGAGTGATACCTGAATCCGCAAATTTTGAATAACCAGTGACCGGTGTAAACGCTTTTGCGAATATTTAGTTTCTGATTAAACGTATTTATACAAAAACAGTAAGAATAAAGAATTCCATGTAAAAGGTCCTTCCAACAAAAATAATTCAATTCAATCACTAGTTATATTTACTGTTCGTACGAGTGCAAATGGATTTAATTTTATAATAAAGATACCAGTTTCAAAAATTTCGCGAAAGCGATGAAACCAGTTACTGGTTATTCTAAATTTGTGGATTTCAGTACCACTTTTTTTTATTTGATTATTAATTAAAACTAATGTCTGAGCACCCGATGACAAACTATTATTTAATAGTTTATCGGGGCAAAATATGTTTTAATAGTTTATTTTCTTTTTATAATGTAATAATATGCGTATTTTATTGAATAAAGACTATGAAGAAAAAAAAAACTCGATATTAATTTCTGTAGTAAATTACAATGAACTTACACCAAGATTTTTAAGTAACAAACTTGAATCTTTAACAGTAGTTTGCAGCAAACTCTTTATTTCATTCCGTAGCGTAACTAATAATGAAGGTTTATTTTTTACCTGATAATTATTGTAAATACTATAGGTATGTACATCAATAAAATTCCTTTTTATTTATAAGGAAATAAAAGTATATTATTACAAACAATGCAAGTACCGTGTGCAATAAGCGTTGTTTAACCTGACTGGAGGAATATTTACAACCTTCTGGGAGCTTTTACGATCGGTCATGCAAAGAAAACCAAAGCCATCAAATATTAACCGCACCTGCCTTGTACTGCACTATCTACCTTCATACATATTTTTAAAATATTGTACAGTGCCCTTTGACAGCCAGAAACCACGAACACTTATCATTGCATAAAAAACATGAAAAGCAAGACAATAAGGCTTTTTACTGAGGATTCTGTATGGAAATACATTGTTACTAGATAAAAATGATGTATTTGAACGAAAGTTGAAATATAGAAAAAGCGCTAATTTATCAAAGAAATGCATGTGCAATGCGCACAAGTACTTGTGTTTATGAAATATTTTTCCCTGAGTTTTGTTACAGTACAACTTTATTCATTATAAACAAGTACAAATATGTATAATAGATGGCGCTGCTTGCCGCCATGTTGTGATTTTGTTATATCTATAATATTAATAGTAAAATAGTGTAATAATGTTTAATATATTAAAACAAAATCACTTTGTTTTTATGTACCACTTATATTTTTATAATTTGACAACATACTAGTTTCGGCAATAGTATTAGTATTATTAGAAGGCCTTCTTTAGGGTTAATTACAAACTAACATAACACATAAAATTTTCACAGTGAGGGCAGAGTAGAGAGTCAAATTATAAAGATATACGTGGTACATAAAAATAAAGTGTTTTTATTTTAATATATTAAATAATAATGTTCCACAAAGCAAGTGCTTCAAACATCAAAAATATCATTATGGTTATTATATTTCCTCATAAAAAGCTTCCATATGCATTTGATCAGCCATTTTCTAATGCATTTGGAACTCTTAAATAACGATTCCCAAAGATCGATATGTGTTTATTTTTTCTCTAATTACCCAACTGACACCGACGCATTTCGCAAAATCGTCGAAATGGCTAGTGACCGTTTGAGTAATTCTAGTACAGGGGTGTCTAATTGAAGATGTTTAGCCTCAGGAATCATTTGAGTTCCCGACATCATCGTTATGTTTGGCCGCCGCCCAGCCCTAACTGGTGGGCGGGCCCGGGGCGGAGAGATGGCGAGGGTGGCGGGGTGTGATCATACACGTGACCTTTATGCATAAAAAACTTTAAATGAATTATGTAAAAGCAGTGACGAAGTTAAAAGAACCTAACATCAACATAAAACACTCGATGTTCTAGCATTATATTTATTTTTTTATTACTTGATTTTTCTATGCCAATGGTAATTCATCAAACACGATACATTAGATGTTCTTAAAAACATATAAAATATAACGATCAGCCGACGACAAAAAATAATTGTAAAGTAAATAAAAAGTCCAGCATAAAGACGTCATACAGTGACGCCGACAAAAAAAATATAATAAACATAAGTTTCAAAAATAATATCTAATAGAGGTTTAAACGAAGCTATTGTTTTTTGGGATACTGATGTATTTTTTAAATTTAAATATTACGCAAAAATATTATGTATATTGTGATATAAGTTGAACATCCGTATCTACGTGAAATTGTTTACATCATTTACATACATATATTTAAACAAAATATTATCTCTATAACTATTTCAATGACTTCTGTATTCTTGTCTCTTAAGTAGCCTTCATCTCCGTTTTGATGTGATAATATTAATACATCCAGAGTGGGTTGAATCCAGGTCCTGGTATACAAAAATTTGGACAAACTCAAAACATTGTTTATGAATTCGACTGGTCCAAAAAGTATAAAAAATTGTTAAGTTAAGTATGTAGGTGAAATAATTCAATCATATGAATCTCACCCGAATCAATAAAGGTTTCAGCTCTTTAACTTCACAAAGATCAACAGATGGAAGATTGGATGAATATGGATGTTCAAGCATAGGCAGAATGGTGAGTGTTACACAGTGTGTAAAACGGCCACTGAAACCAGCCAATGACAGATCATAAGCCCTGTAAATGCCTAGACTTCTATATTTCTTTCTCTTAAGTGTTCATCATCTCTGTTATTATATATAAATACTAGCAGACCCGACAGACGTTGTCCTGCCCGAACGTTGGCTTGCCTGCTATCATCTTGGAAAAATATTTTTCATCTAGGTACTTGTTTGTAATTAAATTCCAAAACTAAAAATTGTTGATATTAAAAAAAATATTGAATTTAAGTAGATACTTGTTTATGGTTGAATTCCAAAACATAAATAAAATATTTTTTCAAATATGGCATTCTTTTTGCAAACGTCAAACTCCGGTCGTCTCACCAACAAAGTGGTGTACTTATGTAGGAATACGATTTTTTTTAATGTATTGAATTTAATATTATTTTAGTGTTACCAAAAATCTAATAAAAAGAAATAAATGGGTAGAAATTATAAGGAATTTAAGGAAAGAATCTGATTGAGATCCACAAAAAACAAATGCTGTTTGTAAACATTCAAAAACAAACTTTTTTTATACACAAAAAAACAACATCTTTCCATTTTTTTTGCAAATGCATTCTCCTCGAATGCAACCCTGGTAGATCGATGAATAAAACATTTATGCTCCTAACTTTTTTTTTACATCTTCGATTGAAGATTCTAATATCTACGAACACGCACAGCGCAAAGATCTATATTTCTCTGAAAGCCGCACGTAAATCGGTTACGCCGTTTAGGATGAGTACGGTGACATCACACGTACAGAGGAATTATATATATATATATATAGATAATACAATATTAGAATCTTATAATATAATATTAATATTAATATTTTTTTGCTGGGACTAGGGACAATCTGCCTACTTTTGTTATTATTTATTCAAATATGTATATTCCAAATTAATTTTACTCTAAAAACTCTAGAATGCCCAGTGTTATCTATTTACTATTTACAGAGAGATTTTTCATCAATCAAAAGGGCTATTTAAAAATTGCACGAATGTAAATATTAAGAGCATATCTTTAAAATAAAGTAGGGTTGGTTACTACCTACTCATTTCACAAAGAATCAAATCAAGTATACAATCGTATTAATAATAAGTTTTAGGTCACGAGAGTATCTTAATAACGAACGCTGGTAGATCTGTCTTCCACTCAGCTTTTTCAAATGCAACAGGTTTATTACCTTTAAAAATAACATATTTTTAAGGTTTGTAAGACAAAATCAAAAATATTTAGCCTAATAAAAGATAATGGGAGAACTTTAAAAAATGTTGAACTGTTATAAGCCCGTTCATAGTACCTACTATCCAAATCATTATTTTAAAAAGTGGACTTAGTAGGAAGAGGTAAATTATTCGAATATATAATTATTACATTACTATTACACCATGTTTAATACAAGAATTCTCTCTAAGAAAAGTCTTAATAACTCTTTAGGGGGTGAAATACAGTATGTTGTCTACAAACATTTCGACAAACTCAAAATATTGTAATGCCAATTGCATCATGTGACCGTTTACATCACGTGACCAAATTCGTACTGAGCAAATTAGATCAGGTAAATATAATTCATTCGGTCGCGTTTAGCAAAAAATAATGGAACTTTATTGCCATTACACAAATACTGCACACGGGCAAAGAAAGTCGTGATAAATAAAACAAAAACAAGGTAGGAATAAAATAAAACATATATTTTTCGAGTTTAAAAAAAAAATCAGTCAGTGCCCCTCTAGACTGCCTTAATGCCCCCCAATTTTCTCTGGCTTTCTACCGCCCCCCTGAAGACCTTCAGCGCCTGCCGGGGGCTATTATCGCCCACTTTAAGAAATACTGTTCTAGAAGAAAATTATGCAGCGCGGAAATATAGGAATTTATATAATATACGCCAAAAAACACTGTTTGAATCTAACTTAAGTATTTTCTTAAAATACTTTCAATAAATTATAACGAACCACTCATCTCGTGTATGTTATTTCGACACGAGTCGAAATATTTTCATGAACACATCATCGGACCAAAAATAATTTCCTCAATACTAAAAGTCTAAGCGATCCCATGTTGTGGAAATAAAAGGATATTTAGCTGTCATCGGAGATTCCTTTTAGCTGACAGACTTCCCTTTACTTAGCAGAGTAGGTACATAATATTGATAATAATCGCAGTGGCAATGGACTGCAGCCAAGGTAATTCAACAGGTTGCCAGCAATACTGCTCTTGAAATATTTCCCAAAGCATCTAATATGTGTCACGAGCACGCGCTTCCTTCAGCGTGACATATTATACAGAGAACAGAGCACGGAAAACAGATCACCGACTACGGACGAACTCACATTCTAACCATTATTACACGAACGGTACTTGCACGTTGCGGAGTATTTGGATACTTGAATAAATCAGAGGTAATAGTAATGGCAGTGTTACGCGCCAAGGAACAACAAATACAAAAGCTGGAAGCGACGGCATAGAAGTTTAAATAAAATATATAAATGGCATATATTATGTATGTACTATGTACCTAACGCGTAATTCGCACTTTTCTGTTTTAAAATGTCTAAAAAATTGCCGTTTATATTAATATCTGTTAATTTACTTATACCACCAGTAACGCAATAAAATAAAATACATAATACAATAAAATTATAAACGCAACACAGACTCGCTGTGTGTAGTGTTTTGATGATCGTACGGAGTAAACAGGTGCAAATTTATCAAAGACAGCGCGGCTAATTATTAGTTAATAGCTTTTACACGTGGCTTCCCCGCGTTGTATTAAGGGGAAATTAGTTCGGTAATCAATTCGTTTCGTCGTTTGGCAATAAGAATTTTCCCGATGGAAGGATATATTTTGTCGGGATAGAAAGTAGCTTGATCGATTGCCGGTCCTCCAACTATCACTTTGAAAATATGGCGACGTAGCATCGTCATTCTGTTTACAAATCCAAAATCCTACTACAAAACCGAAACGAAAGGCGAACCCTAACTAACCGTAGATAGAGCAAGTCAATTGTAGAAATTTAAAGAATGAATTTTTAAATTAATTATTTTTCACGTCCGAAGTTACCGCCTACTTATTTTCAAATAATGTTGCTCATTGTTAATATTACATTACATACTTTTTTCACTGTACTTCAATCGGTCGCTCCGTTGATACGTGAAGAAAACACAAACAAAATAAACGCACTTTCGAATTTATAATATTAGTATGGAAGTAGGGATATAAGCTTATTTTATCATTATACATTATAAATAATAAAGTAGGTACGTTAAAAAAATCATAAACGGAAGAAAAATATATATTTAGCTTTAGAACGGGCGCAGCAGCCTCCTATAACGAACGTCTCGAGAGTGCGGCGGTAGACCTGGCTTGGACACGTGCTGCTGATGCCTCGGGAGAGCCCTAACTCAAGTTGCCTTTTCTTCACACCTGCGGGATACTGCCGCCCTGGAAGGCCATCGATGACGATTTTCCAGGTTTATTCGGCGCAACTCAGGGACGAAGGGTTGACGCAAAAGGGGGAGAGAATGCTGGCTGGCAATAGGGTATCCTGGAGGCGCCTAGGATTTTTTCACATACTACGCTTAGGAGCGGATGTGGTAAATGAAGAATCATAATTTCACAACGAAGGCAATTTATGTTTACATTTTCAGGGTCAAGGTATAAGTCATGCATGAACGCTTGAGCTTAGCCGCGAATATGTCCTCTTACACTCGGCTTACCAAAATACAGTGATCACGATATGTCAAATATATTATAATAGACACGCTGTAGATTGCACCGCAGATAAAAAAAAATATTAAAAAGAATGAAAATAGCGATTTTTTCTTGATCAGAGATTCAAACGAACTTGAATTGAACAAATAGCTACAGCTACTACACAAAATAATAGAGTTTTGTTTGACTACTATCTTTGTAGTTCGTAAAGGCACGGGAGTCGTGTTAAATGCTATTAATGTTAAAATATTTGGGACATAACAAAATACACCGTGAGAATCGTCGCGTCACGCATCTTGTAATGTACGTATGTTACACCGAGAGAGTGTATAAATCAAATGATTCGAGTCTTTGTGGGTAGATCACGTCGAGTAAAAGTTCAAATACCCGGAGCCAAAGAATGCCCGAGCAACACACGCACACGTTACCTAACGAAAGTGGGCCATGAAAATTTAACACCGTCGTAATAAAGGCGACATCTTTATTATTCCTCCGAATGTGCCAAGCTTGTAGCTGAAAACTAAGCAGTTTATGTTCGAATGAAGAGTGATAAGTAAATGAGCCGCTGAATGCTCCAGAAAACTATCACAAGCATCGGCCAAACCGATAAATCTGTGGCAAGTAGCCGATAGGTCAATGATCAAACTATAATTGTATAGAAAAATGAATTTAGTCGTTAAATTATTTACAAGTCAAATTATACTATGTCAATTTAATTTATTACATATCATATTTACGCACTTTTATAATGATTTGTATTTATCACTATTCCGTATTCATTTTGTCAATTGTACATTTTTATTAATTACTATATAAATTTGTATGTTAATGATGAATTCCGTATTAAATTATTATTTCTCACATGTCCGCTCAACGCGGGTTTTTACCCAAATAGCTGAAATGCACATAACCTAATAAAATCGTATTTTTTATATCGAAATAAATAAATCAATTTTTTACTTTTCTCTCCAACCTTTGACCGCCTCCCTTCGCACTCTTCCCTATTGCATAAAAGATAGTAGACCCATAAAACACATAAGTAAAAAAAATCTACGTTTTAAGTTGTATGTACGTATGACATTTGATATAATTTGGAACTGTAGTAGGTACACTGTGCCAAACTTTCATGATAAAAAATTTCATTAAAACCGCGTACGAGGGCATAATGGCACTCTTAACATATTACAGTCAAAACAAATGTATAAAGTGTTAAAAAAGATTTTGAAATGTTAAAAAAAAAAAATCGTAATTGATAATATATTACATGTCAAAACTTGCAAATGTTAAAATTTTCGAAATCGTTTTTCTCAGTTTTAAACATTTTTAGTTGTGGCACTCTAGAATTACGAACTGTGTTCAATGCCTGAAATGCAATTAATTTTATATTTGGCTTTTATTGTATATCTAGTGCGTAATCGTAGGGTCTGAGATGTTTTTGATATACGAGTATGCGCCTTGTCTAACCAATGCATGAACACAAATATGACAACATGAAATAAACTTTATATTTGTAAAATAGTATAAACAATAAACTATATTGTATATTATATTTTAACTTTTTATGTTTATTCATTTACATATGTTTTATTTTTCTTATTAATAACTAGTATTTACACGTATGTTTAGTTTTCTTATTATAAATGGTATATTCTCTAATTTATTTTTGTTCTTTAATTTTTAATTATTAACGATATATTTCCAAATTTATATTTATGCTTCAATTTTTATTATTATCGGTATGTTTTCCAATTTATATTTTTGTTTAATTTCTTTATTACTAATGCTATATTTTATAATGTGTATTAGTGCTTCATTTTTTATTATTATCGGTATGTTTTCTAATTAATAATAATTATGTCTCATTTCTTTACTATTAATGGCATATTTTCTAATTTATATTTATGATTCAATTTATATTTATGATTTTATTGTTTTTACCTAAGTGTTTTCTAATTTATATTTATATTGATTTTTCTAATGTAATTATTATTCTTTGAATTTATTAAGCATCATTTAATGAAATAAATAAAAAAACACATGTAAAAAAGAAGGTCCTTCCTAAAAACCGGAATTTCCTAGCTAGTCGGGACCTGAAACAAAGAAACTCTGTACATTTTAAAACTGTGAAATACATAAATAAATATTATAATTCTATGCAATAAACATTCCATTGGGAAGATTTATTTATATTACATAGGTTTTTGTAAGACAGCGCATTTAAAAAAAAGCACGAAACACCTTAATACAACAATAGTTCTATGTGAAGGTAGGATTTACGTTGTGGTAGGTTGCAGCTCCATCTCAGTAGGAGATTGACCGAAGACACGAGGGTGATGAATGCGTATTTATTACATGGCGAATAAATATATGGAACTTTTACGGAACACGAGAGTAATGACGATGATGCGTTGAAGTAACTGCACTTGGACTACATGCTGGAACTGAGTGACTGAGTTGAGCTGACTGAGTTGAGCTGACTTAGTTGCGCTGACTTTTTGGGCTGACTAACGTTACCATACCCTGTGGTCTCTTTATAA
Organism: Micrasema longulum; assembly: GCF_059751315.1. NCBI lineage: Eukaryota > Metazoa > Arthropoda > Insecta > Trichoptera > Brachycentridae > Micrasema > Micrasema longulum. Next base: position 19,704 of record NW_028278169.1, on the reverse strand, counting down.
GCCGCGTTCCTTTGTTCTTCATGTCTCCGTGGTAATAACGATGTTAATATACTGTAGGACGTTGCTCTTATGTGGACGGATGTCTATTGTGTAATACTGTTGGTCTTGCAGAATACGTTACATTGTATTCAATATAAAATGATGACTTGCTTCATTGGCGGCCTCCGTGGTGTAGTGGTCAAGACGCTTGACTCACGCACGAAAGGTTCCGGGTTCGATTCCCGGTGAGAACACAAAAATAAAATGTGATTCTTCTCAAACTTGGTTGTTCTGTAATGTAATTCACTACTGTAATTGGGCCTCCTGGCCTGTTGTGGTGCAAAAAAAATAAAAAAATAACAATAATAATAATTGGTTGTTGCTCTACATTTCTGGTGAAATCATTGCACGTGTGTGTAAGCCATCGATCAATGGACTATGACCTCCACATGTACACTGATTAATATTTTTTTTCTAAATTGAAAAGACATTTGCGTTCCTATGATTTACTCATATATTTCAATTAAAAAGGAATTTTCAAATAACCGTTCTGGAAAATGAGGATCATCATAAAGGAGGGTTTAAACCCCTGTTATAAGGCTGGCACTAGCACGGGACAATTACTCGATTATAAATTATAAGTTTCGCTTGGTTTGTCAAAAAGGGAAGGGACAGGAGGTTATAAAAGAAAAATATATATTATGCGCCTGAACATCGCACAGTACGCGAGACCGGATAACAGAGAGCGCTAGAAAAACATTATAACATAAAAACACAAGACAAATCGTTCTTTTTTCCGCGCCGACAGCCGCCGAACTTATATGTTACGTTTAATCTCTAAAGTTCTTGCTAGTAGTGAAAAATAAATCTCATGTAAGTAATCCTAATCGCGAATTATTTAACAGTCAAAACCTACATAATTCTAAATAACCGTAATTAAATCATATTGAATAGGGATAATCTAACACCGGATCATATGCCAACAATGGTAGTAAACGAATTAAATCGCATTTTTAGTTACAATATTTACTATTTTACTATGTGACACACCGCTATTATTACAACGTATCCATGCATCATAAGACAAGATGACACGAGGGTGATTAGACATGATTGGCACGAGACACATGCTTCACATGACCGGTGACTGACGAACACAATAATTAAAATATTTGGCAAGTACTTGGTTAATCGATACACTATGACGTGGTCGATATCTACTGAGAACTTATTGTAATGACAAAGTAAAAAGAAAATCAGCATCGTTCTAGATGGAGCATATGATATCCAAGAAATCTCTCCAGGCCTCTTCGTCTGTAGTCAGCTTCCGTTTCTCCAACTGTCATCTCCCGTAGTTCAGACGAACCGTCACCCGTGGACGTCCAGGACCACGAGAACCCGGTGCCTTGTCAAGTAGGCAAGCGTGGTTGAGGCTCTCGGGAGGTATCCGTAATGTATGTTTTATGATGATTGTTACCGGAGGTTTGCTTACGTTAATAAATTTTACTAATTATGTCACGCGAATTCATAGTCGTTTGAAAAAAATGTTACCTGCCACAAAAATATTTTCCCTCGATTTTCAACAAAAATACGACACCCAATTACTCGGTTTTTTCTGCATTTTCTATAGTCACGCTCCATTGTGACACATGTTTTTAGCGCGTGACAAAATCCACTTAGGTATAGCATCCGAGAATGAACCTACTAACCTTTACGTAAACAAATATCTCCAATTTATCGGTTAAATTTTAATGATTTGGAAAGGGGCATCGAATTCAAACTGAAAATACATTTCATACCCGGGTCAGTTCACAAATTTTTTGTGAAGAACTGCTTTGAAATTAACAGATATATCTAGGTAAATGAAAAGGGAACATTTTTAGCTTCCAGTTATATTATACTATGGTAAAAATAAAGCTTGGCGGCTTACACAAAAATGCGATAAAATAGTTTATGATTTCTATGAAATACAATTTGAAGCAATGAAAGAATTATAATACAGTCGGGCTGATGACGAGTTTTATATTCACATAAAGCATATGGAGTTATGGATTTACTGAGTGTAACTGGATTAATTCCTCCACACTTTGATGTCACTTGAATACAGCGAAATCTATCGCATAGCATAAATAATTTGACGTTGCGAGAATTCGAGATTCGCAAAGTGTCATACGTCCAAAATAAAATCAAAGCGAAAATAGCTGTGGTAAATAATTTGTGCATCTGTATTAAACGCTATGTCCGGTTTGACCTCATCGCGGCGGCCGACACGCGGAAAACAATAGAGTGGGTTTGTTGAAAGATATCGTCGACCTAACTTGTCAAACTCGTAAGTCCTAAACTTACGGTTGTTGTAAAAACAGTGTTTATTTCAGTGGCGAAGTTTTTCTTCGATATATACATATACAAATATTTCAAATAATGAAACACTGTATGAATATACAAGTTTTTATTTATAGTCAAAACAGAAAACGCTAAAATATCGTTATACAAGTAAGAGTGACGATACGTAACATTTGGGCACAACAATTTTGACAAAGATTATTAATTCAATCCAAATAAGTGTCCTTATAAATGAGTCGTATATTTGCAAAACCCGCAATCTCCCTATGGCCGCGGGTTTTGCAAATATACGACTCGTGTGTTCAAACGACCTTACTAATTTCGTGAATTACGGAACAATGAATCGACTCGGTTTGTAAGAGTATGATTCCTCGATTATGAAACTCACTCTCAGGATATCTGTCTGGCTGTTGAGATCGATGGGAGGCCGAATCGGCGGTACCGACTTACAGCACTCGCAACAAGGCATCTTACCGCGTGCACTTCCAATGTACGGAGGAAACAATAACTGTATCGTCCGGTTAAACTTTCGGAGCTATCACATTTAACGTCGACACTTTTTATATCGCATATTCACCCGGAACTTTCACATCCGCTCACCGCGGCTACACAAACACAGAATATCACGCGACACAAACGAGTTACGTAACAAGAGAGAAGCGATAGATTAACCGTTGTTGGGGTATGTTAGGACGGTAGATACAAATGCCAAAACCGTGTCAAACTAACAGATTGATAGAACGATGCTCGATTCGATTGTCCGTCGGACGACTGACGCGGGTCCCGAAACAGACGCCAAATGGTATCGGACGCGGCGAATCGTGGTGGAAAAGTGGCGGAAAAGCGCTCGAAAGACGAAGGCGGTAAAATCACTACTGGCCACTGGGGACACGATAGAAGCGAGCACACTCGAATTGGCAGAGGACCCGAAACATTCCCGCCTGACGAGACTCATCTGCGTTTAGATCGCGAGCGAGGGTCGAAGTCGCGGGATAAAAGTGACTAAGTAACGCATACCTCACCAGCCGGATGATGCCTCGTATCAGAAGCGTTTTGGTACTTAACCGAGACCACTCGGAAAATTCGTTCTAATCCGAACCAAAGTGATTCTAATCATCATGCCTGCACTGAGATCTATCTATAAACAAGTACCTTCTGAATGATTCCGAACTCTCTATCATTCACCTTTCCTTTGGACTATCTTTGGAGTAGGAAACGGACTACTCGAATTAGCATCACGAGCCCGCTGCGCTGATAGATTTATATACGAAACCAATTTAAAAAGTACGTATTTATTTTCCATTTCGATAACTGATCATACAGGAAAAAACAGCGGAAAATTGATTACTTACTTAATAAAGAATATAGACTAATGTTCGCCTATCTTATTTGGTGCTCGTAACCGACGAAAGTCGTAATAATTCAGATTCATCAGTATTGAATAGTTAATCAGTAATTGCGATAAAAACAACTATTGTTTTATTTTAGGTATTTCATTTTTAAAAAACATAAAAATTTGTTCATGTCTCGATCGTCTTGAGATATGCACATGTACTTTGAGGTCGATACTCAGGTCAAGACCTCTTTTCTCACAACAATAAATTCGAAAGAGCGAAAGATTTCAAATGTTATCCTGGTACTGTGATACTAAGATCAAGAATTACGAAGACACACGAGAATATATTTTAAGCATCACAGATTTAGGTAGACAGTACAGATTCTATTACTTTTCCTATATAATTTTCGTGTTATAATCAAAAACTTCGGGAACAAAATATTTCAAAGGGCATTTTTACATTTTGATTTATACGTTTTAAGATTTAGAGAATGTGACATGATGAATTAGGTAAGATAGTCACGAGTCAACTAAGTTCTGTGTTCGCTATTAACGCCGTGTCCTTTAAAATGTATCTCATGTCTCATGAACGGGCTGGTTAATTTATCACAAGAAAGATTAACTGCTTGCAAAAACATCGAAAATAATAAGAATCTAGCATTAACTTATTTTTTTTACATGGTAAAAATTTGTTTATCACTAACAATACATAAGAAATAAAAAATAGAACACTTTAGGTTGAATTTGTCAAAAAAGAGTCAGGCTCTTGTGTTTAGCAAGTGCACAAAGTAATATTAAATAAAAACAAAAATGCATAACATCACCGAAAACACTTAAAATTAGGTTGAATTAACCAAACCGTATTAGGTGTTTTCTTCGTTTTTTATACAGCTTAATATTTGGCGTTAAATCATCAGTGTTGCCATGTATAAAGCGAGGATAGTCGCACGCAAAAAATAAAAGTTCCCAAATTAACAACTCTCTAGGGGGTAGAGAAGATTCAGGATACCACCCTAGGGTTAAAAACAATAATACTAAAATGTGCAAAGTAAAGGTGTTGTTTTATTATTCGGATATTATAACTAATGTAAACTGACATAAATTCAAGTATTTTTTATTTTTGTAAGGCAAAACTAGGATTAACATACAAAAAGGGGACATTTGATTAATGAAAAAAAACTTATTGATCTAAATTTTATAAAATCCAGAACAGTTGTTATCATTGAAAAAAATTAAGTTAAAAATGTTTTTCGTAAGATTGAAGACTTAAATTTTTCACGGAACATTTACATTTTTTTTAAACATTTTTTTTTGCACCACAACAGGCCAGGAGGCCTAATTACAGTGGTGAATTACATCACAGAGCACCCAGGCTTGAAAAAAATCACATTTTAATTTATGTGTTCTCACCGGGAATCGAACCCGGAACCTTCCGGGCGTAAGTCAAGCGTTTTGACCAACATTACTTCAAAGTAAATCAAAAAAATTCAGAAGAAAAGTTTACGTTTGCCTACGCCAAACGGTGTAACGAACTTATGCTGTAAAATAATTTATTTATATCTAATTTAACAAATTTATATTCAATAATTACGCTTATAATAAATTCAATTAATTAAGAAATAAAAATTTCAATCAATATAAAGATTTTATGGCTGCTAAATGACCATGTCATAGGCGCGAAAGCATGTTACTAATTAGCGATGAAATATTTAAAACCGATATTAAAAATGAACAGTTTATTATTGACATTAGCTGTTGATTTAAATTTTAAAAGAGGCGGGTATTTATACTTTTGGTAACAGGCCGCGGCCGCCTTGAGGAGATTTTAAAAGTGTGGCTTACGCAACATGGAGCGTAAACTGAAAATTGTCACGAGTTTGGAAAGCTTATTTTAGATATTCGAGAAACTCTTTATAATCCTGAACTTCCTTCGCAAAAAATATATGCGAGTAACATCACAATGTGTTGGTTTATTTTTTATCATAGCCACACCAAACGGTGTATCATCATCATCATCATGTCCCTATCCGCACTCGGTGGTGCATAAGGCACCAAATGCAGCGTATATTGATCATCTGTTACATGAAGGCAAAGTTATCAGTCTTGCGCTTCGGGTGCCAGTGTCTTTTTTTATTTTTATTTTATTTCATTGGAAAGCCAACAGACATTTATAAGAATCAATTATACCATAAATACATATCATAAAGTCCAATTAGAGGCTTCCACATAATATTGTTATTGTAAATGTTGTCACATAAAAATTATACATAACATAAAATAACTAATCATACAAAACTTATAATATTACTAGAAATGTAAATGAATATTGGTCACACAGTTGCACATTACAATAAATAATACAACTATAGTTGACCATACAGTGTTCATTTATTATGTGCCTACATACAGAACTGCACATCACCTGCATAATATAGGCTGCGGATTCAAGGCGCAACATCATAACTTGAATTATTTTTGGAAATTTCACTTTTAAAGGAAGTTAAAGATATATTATTAATATCAATACAATTTAATTTTTGATTACACATATGGCAGGTTCTATTTACAAATGAATTTTGTCTTACACTTCATTGAGGGGAGATTCTTAAGCCCACCATCTACCCGCAGCTGTTATAAAGTCCTGGGAGACTCTCTGTCAGCTGCGCATAGAGGAAAGTTATTATAAATATTCCCAAGGAATACAAGCTCTATGCAGATTAAGGGGGGAGGAGAATGTATGAACTGAGGCCAACACGTCGTCCCCACCCCTCAGGATTCCCTCATTGCCTCTGTTTTTCTTATTATTAAAAAAATATATATTTACACAAATAAACGTATGCAAATATACAAAAAACAATGACTTAAAAATGAACAAACATAATAAAAAATCGAATATTTACAATGGGAGAATGGCCTTGAATAAAGTAAGACTCCTGAACAGAAATTTGTCAAAAATGTTTAATTTATTATCTTTAAATTATTGCAACTAATTTTAGTTGAATACTTAGTCTTTATTGAAATCCCAGATACCTAAATTTGAAATGGATAATAAAAGTAAATATATTTTAGTAACATAAAACTTTTTAGTATATTTTTTAACAGAAATACATTAAAAAAATATTTTTTTTATCTAATTTATGTTTTTTTATTATTGCGCGATTAAAATAAAACATTCGTTTTAAAATGGCAATATCGTATGATTTCCTAATTTTGCGTTCGTTTTACCAGACTACAGCCTTAACGCAGTGGATACGGAATAAATTCCACAATTTTTATAACAAACTACCTCTGACACAGCGAGGGATTATGCACAAGATTAAGTCTTATTGTCATAATCAACCATACTTAACCATTATGTCATTTCTTTTGCGTTAATTTCAGAATTTTATTTTGCTTTTTTTCACATACTGTTTACTTTCAATGACTGTTTTATAGCTTTTAATATCATGTCGTTAAATTTATATTTGCTTGTTATTTTCATAAATAATTAATGGCACGTAATTTAATGTGTTTGCCAAAAGAAAGTTTTATAATAACATTGTTTTTCATTCAATATTCTACATACATTTTTATCCTAAATCCTATAAATCCAAAAAAACAGCAATAAACTGTGTTTTTACTTCAAAAGATGCATTTGAAACAGTTTTACAACTTCAAACCGCTCTCCTGACCAATTGACCAAATGTGACTTCCAGCATTTCAGTTTTAAGGTACAGAATTATCTTACCAGTATATATAGTGCTTTGTCGTTCGTATTGTTTTGTCGGCCTTGTAGTGTGATGATCAGCGCGTTTGCCTACCATGCAAGACGTCTCTGGTTCAATTCCCGACATAGTTAATATGAAATATTTATTTAAAAGAGTGTTTTCACACTAGAATATTTCATAGTCCCTGGACTGGTACCTGAAGCGTGAGACTGATCATATTATCTTCATGTAACAAAAATGATAAGATACGCGGTGATTGGTTACCAATGCAATGCCCTATGCACCATAAGATGCGGAAAGGGATGATAGGTACTGCTTACGAAACAACAAAATTTTGAAAATGTTACAAATGTTTATTGACAAGTTTACTGAATCAACCCCCTAGGGAGTTTATTTACTACTTGCTGCTTCTTATTATATGCAGAAAGATTATGACACTATACGTCACGTGCATTCTAATTATCACGGCACATCAATTACTATTGGCGAAATGTCGAATCAAAATTAATACACGATGGGCTTTACTTATAAACCTGGGATGAAGTTACGCCCAGGAATAGTGGTAGTACGGATGAGAATACCATCCTTATTATAGTAGTAAAATAAACCAGGTTTATAAGTAAGGCCTTATTAAAGAAAGCTCAAAATAAGAATGCTATTGCTACCCGCTAATATTAAATTGGCTAAAAAAACGTTTTTTTCCAAAAATGTTTTTTATCCGTTCTGAAAATTGTCAAAATAGAAATAACATTATATAGCAAAACTTCAACTATTTGGATTATTGAGTCCTAGATTTTATTGCTTTTGAAATAATACAGCGAATTAGAATCGCATTAAAACGTACTTAAACATGTCTAGCAAAGTTAATTGAACATTTTTTATATCCTGATAACGATCTGGATATTTAGCAATTCGGATGACTGGAGTTCGGAAAAACTGAGTTCTTTTGTATTAATATTATGAGTAGGTACCCTCTATCCTAATATTTATAGACAAGGCTGTATTTATCTACCTAGCAAGTTATTAAGATTAATATTCATTGTTACAGAGAGGAAGATCATTTTTTGAGAAGGAAATATGGAAGTCCAGGCATTTTTAGTGCTTATAACATGTCATTAGCTGATTTAAGTGGCCACTTGTAACATTAACCATTCTGTCTATGTTAAAACATAAACATTTCCTCAACTCTTCTACCTATTTACTTTTGTGAAGTAAAAAAGCCGTCGTTTGGAAATACTCAAAATACTGTTGATTGAAGAGAAAATTCTAAGTGTTTTCAGGCCTTGCCTAGTGGGCGAAATAATTTAGACAGATGAACCACAAGGTTTCAGCTCTTTTACTTCTCAAAACTGGAAGATGGAAGAGATGAAAAAATATGGATGTCTAAACATGGGTAGAATGGTGAAATTTACAGTGTGCAAACTGACCACTTAAACCAACCAATGACAGGCAATGCCCTGTAAATATCTAGACTTTAATCTTTCCATATAATAAAATAAATAAAACAACTTTGTTTTAAACACTTCCAAAGGTTTCAAAGCAAACAAGCTTCGTCGTCAAGGTTTACGTAACTAATGGATTAATTCCTATTTTATTTTTATCATGTTAACTAAATACTACACATGGACCCAATTAATCAAGTCTTTTCTTCTTACAAGGGTGGTAATTTGATATCAATATTTTCGAAGCTAGACAGGAGAGGACTAAAAGAAATATTGTTTATTTGGTTTATAATTATTTTTTTCATGGATTAATTCCTATTTTATTTTTATCATGTTAACTAAATACTACACATGGACCCAATTAATCAAGTCTTTTCTTCTTACAAGGGTGGTAATTTGATATCAATATTTTCGAAGCTAGACAGGAGAGGACTAAAAGAAATATTGTTTATTTGGTTTTTAATTATTTTTTTCTAATATTAATTTGCTAAGATTTCTAAGTTGTCAAATTTTAATATTTTATTTTCAACATGAAGTACTTTTAATTTAGTGTCTTTATTGAAGTTATTCTTTTTGAAAAAAAATCCCTCTCTACTGCACTTAATTTTAAAACAAAATATTAGGTACATTTTGCAATGCACTCACACCGGTTGATAGTAATAAAATAACGATGAGCCGAGTCGATGACATTTTAATACGTGACATACAAACGAACGGAGGTCTTTGTATGTGACATAAGCGGTTTATCTTCATCACCACGAAAATAAACTGTGCTACCGCAACAAAAATGTTTTGTCAAGATCACGAACATTTCGACGCAAGAATCTACGTACATATTTACATTTACTACTCGATGTACGCTAACATAAAATTACGAACCGGCAACAGAAATTTTCTATCCAATTAATAAATATGCATATTTCACGGGCGGGAAAGAGATCTTAAACGAATAATATCAACAGTTTAGGAATAAAGATTTATTTGTCTCGGCAAAATTAAAAAAACAGCCATAAAATATTAGGATTTCGGTGATTTATTATTTTAGTTCAACAATTTCTTCTTTTATTTTGATTGCTGTTTCTTTCAGATTTTAATATAATTAATAATCACATTAACTCACTTACGCCTTAAAAACAGTGACCGACCGAAGTTTCGGTTTCGGCCAAAAACTGCTTGAAACTTCGGCTCGGCCGAAACCTGCGGTCGGGATATGTCGAATTACGTTCGGCTGTACTCGGGCGCATATTATGGTTCGTGACTCAACATAAGTTCTCCTGAGTTCTACGAACTTTCATGTTTATATTTTTGTAATTCAACAAAAACAAACCATCACGCCGTTTCCCCGTAGGGGTAGGCAGAGATGATAGAACGCCATAACACTCTATCTTGGCATACAGACCTCGCTTCCTCTACATTAATACATCTTCTCATGCACGCACGCCGATTATTCCTACTTTTGACATGTCCATCTTCAAGTATTTGATGGACTTGATGATGCCATGTCTTTCTCGGTCTTCCTCGTTTTCTGCATCCATCAACATTTGCATCGTAGATCCTTTTAGCCGTTCTTGCGCTGTCCATTCGCTCTACATGTCCAAACCAACGCAGCACCCCTTTCTTGATTCTGCCAATAATGCATGTCTCAGCCTTACACACTTCACGGATCTCGAAATTTGTGCACCTATCATACATCGTTTTACCACACATTCGCCTGAGGGATCGCTTTTCGACAGCATTCAACCTACTTTCATCATTATTTTTCCAATTCCATACTTCGCTCCCATACATTAGAGTTGGAACTAGAACTCCGTTGTGAACTGCTAGTTTAGCCTCCTGCGATAAACATTTGTTTACCAAAGTAGATTTTACTGCACCGTTCACCCTGTTCCCGGCACTCACCCTCCTTTCAATATCTTTATCGGCCTTTCCGTCCCTAGTAAACATACTTCCCAGGTACACAAATTCTTCTACCTGATTCAGAATATCTCCGTTCACGCTGATCTCACATTTAGTTATATTTTCGTCCCTTTCAAAAACCATCACTTTCGATTTATCAACATTCATAAGCAAATCGCTTTTCTTGCATACATCGTAGACTTTTGTTACCAAGAATTGAAGGTCTTCTTTGCTGCTAGCAAGAAGCACGGCATCATCCGCATACAGAAGACAGTTAACAGTTATACCACTCATTTTTGCTCCCATTCTAAAATCTTTCAGTTTTTTCATACAGTTATCGATGTATATGTTGCTAGCTGCAAGACGTCCTGTAATCTAGCTCCTATCTGTTATATTTTTTTTTTGATCTTAATTGAAAACGAGGAACTAGAATCCCAACCGTCCATGCGCTCTGTAGCTGCAAGACGTACTGGGATATTTATAATTTGTACAGCGCCCTTGAGGTGATTTTCACAAAAATGGCGCTATATAAATTATCCAACTATATATATATATGTGTTGAACAACCATGGTGACATTACACATCCCTGTTTGACTGCTTTCGGAATATTAAACCACGATGTGAATGACCCATTCACCTTCACACATGCTGTGCTGTCCTTATACAGTGACGCAATAGCCCTTGTCAGGTTACCATTTACTCCATACTCCGATAAAACCTTCCACAATTTCTCTCTGTCGACTCTATCAAATGCCTTTTGCAGATCGACAAATGCGCAGAAAAGTTTCTGATGTTTAGCCAGAAACTTTTCTGTCATATTTCGCAGAGCAAATATTTGATCCATACATCATCTTCCATTCATAAATCCACTTTGTATATCTATATATTTTTGTAATTCCTTTATAGTTAATAAGTTAATGTTCCTATAGCGTACATTGAAGAACTGTAACATATAACATATAAGTTATATGCATAACATAACATCGAACCAAAAAGCGCTAAAAATAAACAAATTTACTCCTTTATGCCTTTTATTTCATTGTGTATTTGGCACTTATTTAAATGAAATCGTCAGGTTTAACAATAAAAACGCCTAATTTTGGGCGTGATGAAGTGGCTTAACTTTTTTTTAACAAGTTTCGGTTTCGGCTTCAGCCGAAACCAGAACAGAAGCCGAAATTCGGTTGCAGTATCGGCTGAAAATCTTGTTTCGGCCTGTCACTACCAAAAAGCTCCAACAATACGCTTCTCCAAGCCACTACGGGAAGCAGTAGCTAAAAATGCTAAGACCCTAATACAAGGACATGATATAATAGTTTATTTTTCTTTCCTGATAAAATGAATTTTATTTTTCTTTCCTTACGATTGATTTATTTTAAATATTTTTTAGAAACATTTTTATATATTTAATTGATAAAATAAATCATACATTATTTTAGTTATTTCTTTTCTTTATGAAGCTTAAATATGCTTTTTTTAGTTAGATGGTAAATATGGTTCTCTACTGGGCTGAATTAAAAATATTATTTTTAATAATTTGACAAATAATTTTAAACTCTAACTATCTTACAGACATGTGTTTTTTAAGGATTTCTCCGATAAACCCTTGTAGCTGATAAACTCTTAAACATACCTGAATCATTATTGGTCTAAATGGACTTGGACCCCTGTTATTATGTGCCGCATTTAATATTGGCATTGATAACAATTAGGAATGATTCTTTTACAATAACAATATCGTAATCAATATGTTTACAGGCTTGTAAAATTTCTATAAATAATATCGAATAGTATCAATAATGTCTTCCTTGTATTAAAATCAGCAAACACGATAAGCAATGAATGTCAGAGCGGAAATAGAATATTGGCATATATTCTATATTGTGGGCAAAGTAGAGGATTGAAGCGAAGGTTATTCATATAATAATATCAACGAGTAACATGAGTATTTTAACGATCACTACCCGAATTCCATATTTATACCGCTTACAGAGTGAATTAGATCACAATATTACAATTAGATACTGAATTGTTCAACGGTATTGCATAATCACTGAATTTATAAATATTATACTTAATTTCAGGAATCGGGAGAAAGTATAAAACATCTACTATCTACATCAGTAAAATATATATTGAAACCAGGCCATTTTTTTCTACCTTCGCTAAGGATATTTGCTTATTACCTCGGCGATTCAACTGAGAAAACGATTTATTAATACCTGTACATTAGGCGCATTCCGCCCATAAATACTGTGGATGCGGCGCATCCCTTGAAAATTTAAAAATTATATGAATTTTACAAAAAAAAAACATTATAAATACGAAACAAAACCTTCAAATATGTATCCCTAAAATTCTCACTGCAAAAGGTTCGGGTGCACGCGATTCAAACAATATCTTCAGTATACATACTGAGCTACATATGCGTATTTTCTATATCAACGTAGGTACTGAATATCTAGGTATCTTGTTCTTGATAGTATTTGTTGTATACACGGGATGCTGCTTGTCGAGTTGCGTCTAGTTCCCATAGCAGTTGTCCAAATTTTCGCGCACGCGCTTTAGGTTCATTAGGTTTTAGATTTCTTTTTCGAGAATCGGAAAGATAAGAAGCATCCAACTTGTATAATGCAAAGAAAAAACGACTCTAATAACGTTTATTGTAAAGTTTGAAATAGCGCATTATTGACACTTGGTGCAAATTTAAGAACGATTGTCTCGGGTCTTGTTTTAGGTGTTTTGATGTTTATATTGTTTATCTCCTTTTCACACCTACGGGGACCGTCCTGGAAGACCATCGATGGCTTTGTTCGGCGGAACTAAGGGACGTTGATTGACGTTAAAGGAGGAGAGAGTGCTGGCTAACGATAAGGTCTCCCGGAGTCGTCTGGTGATGTCCACATGCTCCACTTAGGAGTGGAAAAAGAAGAAGAAAATAAGACAATTTACAACTTCAGATCAAGACGCGCCTGTGCTCTATCAATTTATTGATTGTCAACTATTAATTATTATTTTTCTAATGGACAACTTAAATAATTCTGAATAAACATTAAGAACATGATTATTTTTTGTAGCATCCTTACTGATAAAAGTCACCGCACGTGCCTGCTGTACATATTTATGGTCCCCTATTTGAGAGGAAAATAATAGTACTAAATAAGGGTAGAAAATATCGGCAAGGTGTCCCTAGGATAAATTGTGAATACTGACTGAACGTAGTGCATGGAAGAACACAATATGGGAATATATCTGCGAACGTTTGATTCATTTATGATTTTATTAGTTAGAACTGATAAGTATTTTATCGAAGGATGATCCTCAAATTCGATTCGTTCCAGAATAATAGGCGGCCTCCGTGGTGTAGTGGTCAAGACGCTTGACTCACTCACGGAAAGTTCCGGGTTCGATTCCCGGTGAGAACACAAAAAATCAATGTGATTTTTCTCAAGCCTGGGTGTTTTGTGATGTAATTCACCACTGTAATTGGGCTTCTGACCTGTTGTGGTGCAAAAAAAATAAAATAAAATAAAATAAATTTTATAGAAAGATATTTCCTGAGTATGAAGTGACACTATTGGTGAAAATTTTATTGCCGCCAATTTTAAGAATAAACTTTGAGATTTAATTTTACGTAATTTTCTTATCTGATATTTAGGCAACGGGTCAAAAAAATAACAGATACTGCTATAATTGAGATGACTGCGGATCAATGCTGCATATTATGCACCAATGTCCCGCTTTTGTCGCATTGTAAACTCGAGACAAGATCTGGAATTTTTTTGTGGTCGTCTTTCTAGATTAAGTCAAATACTAAGATAGACCGGATCATGTCTTGAGGTAGTAATTACTATTTATTTTGGTCCTAGCTTTAATTTTCTTATTCTTAGGGGTGGGGATCAGTGCTATGCAAGCTCCTGACGTCACTGCGACCTGTGAGGATCTATTGTGAATTTTTCTTAAGTTGTATTTAATTTCAATTGAACCTGTATATATTATT